>NC_141030.1:8637500-8902500 GCF_052040795.2 Danio rerio | reverse complement strand
AAACAAATGGTGCTGTGAATGTAAATACAGTACTTTTGCTGTAAGTGTTTTATAGTAAGTTACTGGCGAACTGCTGCTGTAGATTCTACAGGAAATTGTCAACAGTGTATTTATAATTATAAACTCGAATTCTACTAAATAGTCATGTAATTCAACTTGTCAGTTATTTCAGCCTGATCTCACGAGGAAACGCAAGTATTTTACGTTTTGACTGTTTCGTACAAATTTGTACGTGTTCAGTCACGAAAATGTACCATTTTAGGCTTGACACAAAACACTGCCCCTAAACCCAACTGTCAATGGGTGAAGAGCAAATCGTACTTAAGTGTACGATTGAGATTAGCCACAAAATCCAAACGTTACAAATTGTCGTGAGATAGCGTTGGTTATTTTCAAGGACTCTAAAATGTAAATCTTTGAATGGCTGCATTCATTCATTTATTCATTCATTTTCATTTGGCTTAGTCCATTATTCATCAGGGGTCGCCACAGTGAAATGAACCACCAACTATTCCAGCATACTATGTAGCGGATGCACTTTCAGCTGCAACCCCTTACTGGGAAACACCAGCCTGATCTCATGAGAAAATGTAAGTATTTTACATTTTGCCAGTTTAGTGGCTAATTCTTCCGAATTGGTGCGAGTTCAGTTGTACGAAATTGTACGATTTGAAAAAGAAGGCATGGCACCTAACCCCAACCGTCATTGGGGGATGAGCAAATCGTACTAAATTGTACAAATTAGATTGTACGAATTCATACGAATTAGCCACTAAATTAAAAAGTTACGAATTGCTGTGAGATTGTGTTAAAACACCCATACACTCTCACATTAACACACACACTTGCACTTAAGCCGCATGTCTTTTTATGTGCGCGAAACCTGAGCACTCAAAGGAAACCCACGTGAACACAGGGAGAACTTGCAAACTCAGACACAGAAATGCCAGCTGGCCCAGCCGAGACTGGAACCAGCGACCTTCTTGCTGTTAGGTGACAATGCTAACCATAGAGCCACTGTATCAATGCAACAAAACATGATTTAATAATGAAGAATATTTGTTACAAATAATAAAGTGAAACGGCTTTATTAAATCATTGTTTTGGCAATAAATCTCTATAATAATACCTAATTAAATCTAATAACTTGAATGTATAAGTGAAACCTTAATTATTAAAGTCGGGTTTATATCTTAATGCATCAGATTTCCATTGGGAAAATTTATGCTTATTCTAAAAAGTGTTTGGTGGGTGTTTTTTTATTTGCTTGTAGGAGGAATAAATAATTGCATAGCATCAATTCATAAAACCTCAATGAATTCTTTAACCTAATTGGTAAAAATCACATAAAAATGTAATATGACTTCATGGTAAAACATTTTATGCAGATTATGAGAATATTTGTATATGAAGTATTTGCATATACACTAAAAAAATGCAGAGTTCCACACAATTCCTTCAAGTTGTCTCAACACAAATCAAAGTTAACTTAATATTTTTTTTACATATTTAAGTGGATTGAATATAAAAAATTAAGTTCCGAAAGAGTTGTGCTGTTTCAGCTAATTTAAAAATGTAGATTGAACAAACGGTAAAAGTCATTCTTTGAGTGTAAGAGAACATGGATATTTGAGTGTGAATAAGAAAATATGAAACATTAATTCCTATTTAAAGTTGCACTTTTTGCCACAAATCATCTATATAGTAACACATACCATAGTTTCACTGTAAAACCCAAGGTAACTAGTTAATGTAACTCAAACCATTTGAGGAAAACGATTGCAAAAAACCTTCTAAGTTCAAAAACAAATCCTCATGAGTACTGGGAACTTAATCCATTTGAGTAAATTAAGCAATTTGAGCAGATTAAAACCCGGTAAATGAAGAGAACTCAAACTGAGTACTGTGAAACCCAATAAGTTAAGGCAACTCAAACCATTTGATTTTAACTAATCCATATGAGTACTGTGAACTTAGCCCATTATTGAATGAGGTATTTAATCAACTCATTACCTTCAACACAGAGTTCTTTTCAAATGAGTTGAATTTACTTTCAGGTAATTTTGAGTTAACTACACTCATTTCATTTGATAAAGTTAACTGTTGGGTTTTACAGTGTACACAATGTAAAAGCAACTCCCTGGTTCTTTTTAGTGGCTCTAAAATCTTTCAATCTTTTACATCCGTGAAATCTTAAAATGTGTTTATGCAAATGAAAAATATGCTTCTCACATTAAAAATGCAACATGGCTTTATTATGGAATGGTTTTGGGACAAACTCTCTTACAACATTTCTTGATGAATGATATCGAGATCAAATATGTGATTCTTCCTAGTATTAGGCTAATAATGTCTATTAATAAGCATTTATGATCAATGTCATTTGCATACTGTACAGGAGGATCCAATCATTTGCAAATTCATGTTTTGACACAATCAAATGTAAATCAACTTTAAAAAATGAAAATTTTAATAATTTAAATGCGATAATCAAATTTACAATATGCTTTTATTCTCAAATGATGAAGAAAAAAACAACAAACGCTCATTGCATGTGTTGTTATCCCATGAAATAAATGACCCAGTTTTAAAACAGCTCAATAAATATGACACTTAGATCATGTCGTGCATGCATATGATGAACTTATTTGTGGTTCCTCAGTAAAATATCAATTTAAAAAAGCAATATTCCTCCCAAAGAAAAACAAGGTGCATTCAAAACAAATCCTGCCATAAATGCTCATCAATACACAAGCATTGCAAGAATAGAAAAAACACTCATGTATAGTGTTCAAATAGTCTTGTATATGCTATTTACAGTACATTAGAGAAAAATAAATTCATAGATATTTAAAAAATAGATTTTTTTTCTTCAGCCTACAAAAGATCAAAAGATTTTGTGGCTTACAGCATGCCTTCATTCTGATCAATCAAGATTGCGATGTGCAAAACAACCTCTTGGTCTCCACAAATTAATACAACTCGTTTATACAAAAGACAGAAGCAGAAATAAAACGTAAACAGCCCGTGTGTGTGTGTGTGTGTGTGTGTGTGTGTGTTTAAAACCTGATTTGAGATCCTTTATTTGGCTTGTGTGATGTTTCTCTCAAACAGTTTGTTGTTATGATCTATTTTGATAGACTTTCGTAAAGAATTATAACCTAATTAGCAGTCCAACTTGGTTTTATTAAATGAACAAACTTAATGTTTTCAAAGATAAGGCTGTAAGGTTTGATAGTGAACACTTGTGGTCGTGAAATAGCGCAGAGCTCTTTCTGGGAAGCGTTTCAGAACTGACAAATGTTGAAAAATAGCTCAGAGAAGCCCCTTAGTGGTCAGAATGATGAATTACAACTCAATTTGTTGAGATAGTCGTCCAAAAATGAAGATTCTGGCATTATTTACTCACTCTCCATTTTAAACCTGTTTGAGTTTCTTTCCTCTGCTGAACACAAAAGATAATTTGAAGAATGTTGGAGACTGGTAGCCTTGACTTCGATAGTACTTCAGTCAATGGAAGTAATCGGGAGTACGCTTTCATTTTTGGGTAAAAATCTACTGCTAATCATTACTGATTATGATGCGTTACAGGAAGAGTTGTTTTGTTGGAATGATCTATTCCCATTTGTGTTAAAACGCCAATAAAACGTCCTTTGTGTGTTGAACCTAGTTTCCTTCACAGATTAAAAAATAAACCATAAATGGAAAAAAGTTCAAACTAAAATAAAATTCTGAACTGTAGAGCTTACACATGAAATATTTGGGTTCAAAACATTGAGGGGAAAGTCACAATTGCAAGTTATAGATTATCTCTTTCATGTGATTCCAAGTTTGCGAAAAAAGGAGGGGGTATGGGTTGGGGCTAGCCTGTCTCATTCTCTAAATGATGTCTTACATTTTACATCTTACAATTGTGACTTTTTTCCCCTCCTAATTGACAAATAAGTCAGATTTGTGAAATTTAGTTCAAAGAAAATTTAGAGAATGTCAATATTCTTACATTTTACAGTTTACATCTTGCAAATTCAGACTTTTTCCTCAGAATTGTGATTTATGTCTCTCAACAATGTTTATATCTCACGGTTCTGACTTCTTCCCCTCATATAACTAATGTAGACTATTATATCTTGCAACTTTGAGATCTAAATTTGAAATTTTAAGAAAAGTTATTTTGAGATGTAAACTTGCAATTGAGATTTAAAAACTTACATTTACATTTTTTGTTTGCCCTTTGCCAGAAATAGGCTTCAAGGTGTCAGAAATGCGTTGGAAATTTTTTAGGAGCTTGATAGAAGTATCACTATATCTAAAGTGCAGTGCGAAGGTTCAGAAATTCAGCTTTTTGGTTCCACTGATGAAAAAAATAAAAAATAAACAAAATCCAGCTTTTGAGATTGCACTGTGTTAGGAAAGTACAAAGTCAGACACATGTAGTCTCCTGAGGAAGATGAAGGAAATGCATTTGCATCCGTTTACAACATGTCCTCTGTAGTCTGTATAGCAGGAATCAACATTAGGAGAATATCTGCATCCAGCGCAGCTCACAAACACTTCATCTGGAGATCTTTCTTCATGATAGTTCCAAACATTGCATATACACCGCTCAAACCATTTTTTTTTTCAAACGGCTGCATTTATTTGATTAAAATAGAGTCAAATCTCTAAAATATTACAATTTAAATTGGTTTTCGTATTAAATGAGGTCGAAATTACATTTTTTTTCCCCCTGCGACTCAAAGCTAAATATTCAGCATTACTTCAGTTTTCAGTGTGACATCAGTATATAAAAAAGCTAATTTGCTGATCTGCTGATAATTATTGGTAATCAATCATTAACAACAATTGTTTTATTATCATCAACGTTGAAAACATCCTTAAATCTCCATAGTTTTGTAGTAAGTGATATTATACTTAGGATTCTTTGCAGCTATCTCTCTTCAACTCTCACATGGTTGCCCACTGAAGCTAATGCCGAGTTCACCTACAGCCAATGAGAGAGCAGCATCTAATAGTGTGGGCCAACCTCCTGCAAGCAATCTGGAGGTTGAGGAGAAGTTTAAAAAGCTTATTTCTAATCTATTTGGACCCAACAAATGAAGGAAAAACTAGAGTTTGAGGTGTCATCTGAGCAATATCACAACCAGGTTAAAACAAAAAAGTTGAGAAGAAATTGTTAATTCTTTTCAAATTCCAGGTTAGCCAAATATGTACATTTTGTACCCCACTAGAGGCTTCTTATTATGTAGTTAATAACAGAAGAGAAACTACATGACCTCACGTTGTTTCTATGTCACTTCTTGCGTGTGGTTGGTTGAGAAACAAACCAAACAAAGTTGTTGGCGATTCTTCTTATTTTAAAGTCATGCGGTGTGAAACCCTCTGTCACCGATCCATCTTGCAGTGTAAACAAAGCAGCGACAAAACGCTAGCCCGGATAGTCATGCAGTGTGAAAACATCTGTGACACGACTACTTTGAAAAAATCATGCAGTCTGAACTCAGCATAAGCAGGTCTGTGCCTGGTCAGTACCTGGAATGGAAACCACATGGAAAAGCTTAGTTGTTGACGGAAGTGATGTGAGAGACCAGCAGGGGGCACTCAACCTGTGGTCTCTCTGTGTGGGTCCTCAGTATGTTGATGGGGACTCTACTATGGAGACAGATTAGACTCAAAAATAATTCAAGCAGCTGTTTTCTTGAAAAAGACGTGATAGTGTCATTAGAAACTGAATGAAACTGAAAAAAAGATATTTACTCAGGTGAGGATCTTTTTTTTTTTCAGTTTCTAATGACACTATCACGTCTTTTTCAAGAAAACAGCTGCTTTAGAACTTCAAATGTTCAACAACCTTACAGTTTTATATGTCTTAACAATAAAAATGAAAAAAAAAAAAAAAGATAGCATCGTAGGTGAGGCTCGATCACGAGTCTAAGGGCATGGTAACTCAATGTGCTAACCACTGGACCACAATGGCGCTGTAATGCTGGCGTGGCCGGAATGATACTTATCATTACCCTGCAGGATACATGTTGCTCATTTATTGTCTCTGCGAGTGAGGATATGGTCAAATAAATAAATAAATGTAAAAAAAAGTGCGACTGCTGTTTTCTCCGTTCGCCATGCTGGAGAGGAACAGTCTGCGCAAAAGAGGCGCAGAGTTGGTTTCATTGAATACAGCTCTCATCTGATTGGCTGAAAGGTACGAGTAGTCCTGACTCTGGCAGGAAAGTCTCAAAAATACACACACACACGTATCCAGGGAGAGTCGTACGTGAAAGAGGATTTGCACATTCTCATGCGGGATGAACTCATAAGTTTTAAACATTCAAAACTTTTTGTACACTTCTACATTTGCAAATGGTGTTTTGCATTTGTGAAATGTATTTTATGAAAATGTATTTTTATTTTGTGCACGTGAAAATTTTTTGTGAATATAAATAAATATTTTACGCACGTGAATTTGGTTTTATGCATGTGAATTTGGCTACGCATGTGTACATCGTGTCTTTTGCGTGAATTTCTTTTGAGACTAATCTGGTTCCATACTCTACTGCTCAGTGAGCACTCTTTCAGATGAGACGTTAAACCGAGATCCTGACTCTCTGTGGACTTTAAACATCCCAGGATTTCCTTTGGAAAAAAAAGAGTAGGAGTTTATCCTGGCTAACAGGGGCGGACTGGGACTAAAAATCAGCCCTGGCACTGTAACCACACCAGCCAACATTACCACTCCGACACAGCCCCATCCACAGACCCGTACATTCACCACTTATATTGTAGTACAGATGGTGAAATAATGTAAGCAGTACCATATTTTACGCACCGGATGTCCTTTAAGCTGCAACCCATCATTGGGAAACCCCTATACACGCACATTTACATACATGCACTAAAGACAATTAGGCCAACCCAATTCACCTATAGCACATGTGTTTGGACTTGTGAGGGAAACCGGGAGGAAACCCACGCGAACATGCAAACTCCACACAGAAACACCAACTGACCTAGCCGAGGTTTGAACCATTGACCTTCTTGCTGTTGACAGTATCCTTTCAAAACTATTTCATTTAATGTTATGCATTTGGCAGCGTCTGATTTTTAGAGCAATTTTTGGCTTTCTCTGGGCTTTTTGGCTTGTGCTGCACTTACTGTTTGTTTGACATTCTTGCCTGATTTTGATTGCATCCACGTAACCTCTGATTGGGTTGGCCCATCTTGAAACCAGTCGGCTATTGCCGATTGGGCCAATGCTTAACATTTATTATTATTATAACTATTATGATCATCATCATCATTATAACATCCACATCTGGCAAGAGATAAAAGCTGCCTGGATGTAAAAACAATACAAATGAAAAAAATGTTATTTAAAAAATAGCATACCGTCCCACGTTTAAAAAAATAGTCGGACCCTTCTGGCATTTGCCAGAATAGCCAGATGGCCAGTCCGCCCCTGATGGCCAAATTTGCCCTCTGGCCTCTGTCCATCATGGCCTCCCAACCATCCTCGTATCATAATTGGGTTTATCACTCTGTCTTCTTTCCACCAGTGAGCTGGTGTGTGGTGTGCAGTCTGGTGCAATATGACATCCAGGTTGATGCTGCACACTGGTGGTGGATGAGGAGATTCCCCCCCAAAAATGTGTATAGCGCATTGAGTATCCAAAACTTCAATATAATAGTTTTAATTAATTTTTTATAAATTATAAATGTATAATTTATTTTCACACTTGAGTGTCCTTGATTAATAACATTAAAAGCTTAAATGGGTTTACTGTATTTACTGTCCTGTATCCCAGTTTACACAAAATAATGAGGTAGGCCAACAGTTTCCATCACTGATAATAAAATGTATCCTGAGCAGCAGATCAGTGTATCATATTTCTGAAGGACGCTGAAGACTAGTAACAGTGCTGAAAATTCAGCTTTGAATCAGAGGAATAAATTACATTTTAATCCATTCAATCATTTTTTAAATGATAATAATTTAAGACCGTATTACAGTTTGTACTGTATTTTTGATCAAGCAAATGCAGCCTTGGTGAGCAGAAATGCTCTTCTTTTGATTTATTATTATTATTTTTTTAAATGTCAGAACTTAAATCTTGTACCAGGGGTCCGTTCTTCGTACCTCGCTTAAATGATCTAAGATGATTTGGCAGATCCTGGATATTTTCATCTTGATAACTGATCTCTGGCTAATTTGGTTCTTCGAACAAGTTCGCAAATCAGATTAGAATGTTTGGATAAACTGATCTGAGATCGCTGCGTGTGTTGTGAAGGACAGATCTATCGATCCTCGAAATCATGATCAGCAACGCAACGATTGGCTGACGGCACAGCAGCGTAATGACATCATCTGATTAATATTCAATTATCCATGTGAGCAAAATTACATCAAATTAGCAGTAAACGGTTTGTTAAATATGACACGCAATAACCTTCCACATTTGTTGTGAGCTGCAGGCTTTACACTTTCATATGTCAAGTGTATCATCATGTATTTCAATGCATATCGGTGTATTTAGTTCTAAATTTAGAAAAGATTTTCTTTATTATAGTAGCCGTTTTTTAATCAGTGTAAAGAATAACTGGTTGTTTACAAAAGCATTTTCATATTGGTAAAGGCGTTTGCAACTTTTGTGAAGCATCAAAACACTGGCATATTAACTGTCAAAACATGTTTATGACTGCATAAATGTGTTATTGCTTTAAAAAAATAAGTTTTATTAATATGTATAACTTTATTTTATTAATAACTATAACTTTATATATATAGTTAAAAAATATGTACCATTTTCCCAAGTGTATATAACTACTACTGTAAGAAAATATCAGAATTCGGAACATACTTTCTGTATTATCTTTGCTTGAACTAAGCCGATCTAATCCTGTTTATATGAATTGAACCTGCTCCCGATCAGGTTTGACCTAGCAGAACTGTTGCTATGACAACAACTCTCGGATCAGCTTTGAAGAACGAAACGATCCTGGATCGTGTCAAATCGTCAATATCCAAATCCAGCTAACTGAGTAATCCACGTGCGAAGAACGGACCCCAGAAGTGCAATTCATATGTTTTACCACAGAAATCCTCACAATTGTAAAGCATCGTCTTCATTAATATTCTTAATGAAGGTGTGTGTGTTGGTCCAGTCGTGTCACTGATGCAGATCCTGAGGCAGGATGGAAATCGTAAGATATATTTCCAAAATCTTTTTTTTTTCTTGCAATTCTGATTTGATTTGTCACTATTTCGATTTAAATTTTCACATTTTGACTATATTCCCCTCAGAATTGTGACTTGATTTCTTGTAATTCTGAGTTTTTATCTCAGAATTTTTATATTTTTAAGCTCATGATTAAAAAAAACCTCAAAATTGCAAGAAAAAGGTGAGATTTGTGATAGTGTGTGAGCTGTGTTTTACAGGTATGTGTCTTGCTCTGCGCTGCTGAGGCTCTGGTTTGAGGCCTGCAGGGGTCCGTGTTTCTGCAGCGGCTGTGTTCCGCTGGGCGATAGATGGTTGTCGCTGGGTAACGGGTATGGATTGAGGGGTGGCGGGGAGCTCTGAGTCTCTTTTCTCTTCTCAGTTTTACTCTTCTTGGCTTTTTTGCCAGTCTCTGTCTGGCTCTCGGCAGCCTCTACAATGATGGTGGGGTTTTGTTTGAGGTCTTTTCGACTGGGTGGCTCAGCGGCCATGATGGCTTTGGCGCCGTGCATTCTGGGTGGAGATTTACAGTGCAGCTCACCGTGAGTCTCTTTCCAGCGGCGCAGCTGAGAGAGATGCTCCTTCTCGATGTCTCGCTCAGACACTGGCAAATCAATCACCTGAGGATTGCGGAGGAAAGAGAGTTTCTTTATAATTAATCAATTAATTATAGTTTATGATAAAGTTGCATTTGTTAACTACAGTCACTAAACATGTACAGATTATAGGATACCCTTTGATGAAAATCGACTTTTGTAAGCTGTGTAATGCCGAGTTCAGACTGCATGATTTTCAAAGTAGTCGTGTGTCAGATGTTTTCACACTGCATGACTATCTGGGCTAGCGTTTCGTCGATGCTTTTTTACACTGCAAGATGGATCAGCGACAGGGACATTCACATTGTATGACTTTACTATAGGAAGAATCGCCGACAACTTCGTCAAAACTACGTCTCACAGCCAAAAACATGTAGTATATCTCTTGTTATTAACTACATAATGAGAAAGAAGCCTTTAATGGGGTAGAACATGTACATGTTTGCTCACCTGGGTTTAAAGGAAATTAGCCATTTCTCCTCAACATTGATAATAAACTAATTTCTTTCTGTATGAAATGTCAAACAGACACAGTTGCTCTTGAGTCCTGTCAAACCTCCACTAGTTTTTCCTACATTTCATGGGTCCAAATAAACCGAAAAAGAGTGCCTTTAACTTCTCCCCCAGCCTCCCGCTGGCCTGCAGCAGGTATACACACATGCACACACAAGTGAAAGCTGCTCTCTCATTGGCTGTAGGTGATTGCCGATGTTATTTTCAGTCAAAACTCAATTCACACGGCATGATTTGAATCGCCGACAGCTCCAGATATTCAGCATGCCAAATATCTCACAGGCATCTGCAAATTATCGGCGTTTCTCTCAGATCGCGTCTTTGAAAGTTCATACCGTGTGATTGTCACTCACGTGCACGAGCAGCGATTTGCCTGTGATTTCTCAAAACCTGTTGGCGAGCCAAAATCGGGGCTAAAATCACGCAGTCTGAACTAGGCATAAGTGTGTCCACTGTTATATTGGAGTGATAGCAACTCAAGTCTCTTTTTTCAAATTTCCTGATGTAAAAATAATACCAAATTGACTAACGGGCACCATGTTTCATGTATACACACTTCTAAAGAACATTTTTGCAAAGAAACTGAGATTTAAATATTTGTTCACACTCTCTGTGATTTAAAAAAAAAGTTTTATAAGTTTAAAACGTTTTTAAAACAAAGCATGTTTGTAATAAAGACAGTAAAATCACTATGTAATTCTTAATCGTTATAATCACCACAACCACATGGTGTCAGTTAATGCGCACACGTTTACTGCAAATGGCATTTGTATGAGACACATCATTTCAGAAAGGCTTGAATAAACTTCACTGATACATTAAATATACTTACTTGGTATATTTGATAAATAATTAATTAATTGACTAATAAGCTTTATTTCAGCTTCACTGGGGTCTGTCTGTCTGTCTTTATCACTGATGGCTGTTTATCTGACGCATGAGGGAACGGTGAACGGGGAGAAGAAATTAATTTGCATTTAAAGCCACAGGCTACAAAAACAGCTACACTGAACTCAAGAGAGCAAATGTGTCAGATTCTGAAAGCTATAATAGATTATCTGATGAGTATTTTGAACTAAAACTTAACACATTCTGGAGACACCAAAACCTTATCTCTTGTATATCTTGTAAAAATTGTAAAATAGGTGTCCTTTGAGAATTTACATTTATACAAAGGTCCTATGGAATCGGTTTTATTTTTCAGAATTTCTATTTCACTTATTCCAACTTCTGTGATTTAGGATGGTTTAACTGGTTTAATACAATATTAATAATTAAAAAAGCAAGTTGAACCTCTTGAAATAAGACATTTTTAGAGCAAAACAAAACAAAGGGTTTTACTTTTCCTAAAATCTTTGGTAATCTGAGCTACCTATATTTTTTCTGGATTGATTATTTAAACAAAATGTTTTCGTAAAAACAGTGGTACTTGCATAGAGGCACAAAATGTAACATTTATAATTTAGCTACATAACAAGAAAGAGAAACGGAAAATTCTGTAAACACAGAAGTAGATATTTCGAAAAAGGCTGAAAACCTGTAACCATTGACTTCCATTGTATCTGTTTTTCCAACTATGGAATTTAATGTTTAAAGTTTCAAACATTTTTCAAAATATATTCTTTTTGTGTGGAAAAAAAAAACTCACAGAGGTTTAAAACCACTTAAAAGTGAGTAAATAAACTTTTTTGCATGAACTATCCCTTTAAGTACATTGTAATTAATCTAAAGTTTGTAGTGAAAGTCTGAGTTTATTTTTATCTATGATATGATGATTCAAAGAGCAGCTCTGGAAACAGTAAAAGTAAAAAAGCCACTAGCACCCTATATATATTACATGTAACCCCACCATACTTTTACACGGACATGCAGAACATGCAATCTTCACGTTTAAAAATATTCACAATATTCATTGACGTTAAATGGTATCATTTTCACTGGAGAGTTTAAACCAGCAGGGGGCGACATGCTACTGCTGTCTACATACTGCACAGTAGATCATGATTAATTAATACTAGGTTTATGAAATGCAGGCACTGGCAAGCTGTTGCAGTGTTATTATACTACACTTATTCAGCCAGTGTCATCTATCAGTATATAATGTGATCATTTTAATCTCTATGTGTGCTTTACCTCTTGAACTAAAAATGCCTCCTGCATGTATCGTGGCTCAATAGATCGGAGGAGCTCCATGGTCTCATACTGGCCCTGACAGGCCTTCAGTTTCTCTGGAGATCCCAGCATGCACTTCAACAGCACCAAACCCACACGGAAGATGATCTTCACTCCTGCATCACACACAAACATGTCTTTTAAACTAAGTATTAGTATATGCAAGTTAGAAATGTTTGCACTTTACAACAGTGTACGGGAGACTCATACTGTAGAGATGTTTTTTTTAAAACAATTTAAGAGCCTTTAGACCGTTTCCTAATAGCTAACAAAGAAAATAACATATTTAAACTTTTAAATCTTAATAATAATAAACTTGTGTACAAGATTTTCTAGGAATATGATTTGATAACATTTTTAATTGACTTAAAATAAAACTCTATTATTTGCCTTCGATATGCATTTTATTATGTAGAACCAAGTTTGTTTGTTTCAATTGTGTGTTTGTGTGTGCAAACAGACATAAATTAACACTATTAACAGTGCTGCATAGTAATTTAAGTGTATATAAACACAATAATGTTAATAAAAAATAGTAGACAAAGAAAACACAAAGTAAAAAAAATAAATAGAAATTCAAAAGAACAACTGACCAAACAAAACTAACAAAGCAAGAAATTAGAAAACAGAATAAAAACAACCAAACATGCACACCAAACAAAACATAATGTCAAAGCAAAAACAAATGAACAAAACTGAGAAAACATAACCGACCCAAATAAAAACCCCAAACACACAGAAAACAATAAAATCAACAAAAATAAGCAACATTGGAACAAAACCAAACAAAAAACATCACCACCCCCAAACAAAACAAAAAAAATTACAAACACAAAAAAGCAACAACAAAACCAAACAAAAATCAAAGCAACAATGGGTAGAACAAAACCAAACAAAGAAAAATAAAAACAAAAAAATAGGCAGAGCAAAACCAAACAAACAAAAATCAAAACAAAAATAGGTAGAGCAAAACCAAACAAACAATAATCAAAACAAAAATAGGCAGAGCAAAACCAAACAAACAAAAATCTAAGCAAAAATAGGCAGAGCAAAACAAAACAAACAAAAATCTAAGCAAAAATAGGCAAAGAAAAACAAAACAAACAAAAATCAAAGCAAAAATAGGCAGAACAAAACCAAGCAAAAAGAAATCTAAGCAATAATAGGCAGAACAAAACCAAACAAAAATCAAAGCAAAAACAGGCAGAGCAAAGCAAACAAACAGAAATCTAAGCAACAATAGGCAGAACAAAACCAAACAAACAAAAATCAAAGCAAAAACAGCCAGAGTAAAGCCAAACAAACAGAAATCTAAGCAAAAATAGGCAGGAAAAAAAAACGAAACAAACAAAAATCAAAGCAAAATACGCAGAACAAAAGCAAACAAACAAATATAGCAAAATAGGCAGAAAAAAACCAAAACAAACAAATATCAAAACAAAAACAGGCAGAACAAAACCAAACAAACAAATATCAAAGCAAAAATAGGCAGAACAAAAGCAAACAAACAAAAATTACAGCAAAAATAGGCAGAAAAAAATTTAATAAATATCAAAGCAAAAATAGGCAGAACAAAACAAACAAAAATCAAAGCAAAAATAGACAGAACAAAAGCAAACAGAAAAAAGTGAAATAAGAAAATAAAACTGAAACGAAACCCCCACATCAAGTAGGACATCTTGATATCCACAAGTAATCAAGTCAAACATTATGCTTTGGCATCAATTTGCACAATGAAAGTAAATGTCACAAGAATGAAAGTGCAAATCCAGCGAGCTGTTAACAGTTTTTTCTCTGTGGTGGGCCGAGATATCAGTGGACAATGTGCACATGATATTTAAGAGGCCTTCAGTATTGTCTCACCCTCACAGAAGAACATGTCCCACACGCGCAGGACAGAGGCCCAGGGCAACGTTCTGGAGAAGGCGCACATGAACCACTCTGTCATGTACAGGATCGGGTCAATCTTGTATTTCTTCAGATGCCGATGGGCCACAGGAGACACGCGTTTCAGCAGAGCAAACAGGATCTCACCGTCCAACTGAATGGCCTCCTGTACCAAGAAAGACACATGTGGATCTATTTTACTAGAAGGCTTGTCATAATTATTTGATCCAACAGGGGTTATTCACAACCATGATTGTTTCAACCTTTGGAAGGCTCAAAGGGGTATCCAAAATTTACTTTTACTTTTCACTTTTTTCTGTTGGCTTTGAAGGGTGTTTGGTGCACTGATGAAAACCCCAGGGAATGGAAACCCTTGGTTCATGCAGATTTGAAGCATCAGTATTGGTTATTCACCAGCATGTTCATGTTAATTAGCTATTTTTATTAGTTATTTTGGCTATGGTGTTAGATCTAGCCCATTTTAAAATCAAAGACAACACAAATGACTGCACTAAGATGACATTTATTTGAAAGAATATAATTATACTCAATAATATTTATTTGAAAGCACGTAAGTATGTGTGTGAGCGTGATAGAGAGTGTTAATAAATTTAGGCATCCCTTTCCTAATTGCTTTAGTAGCTTAAATACTATGAAATAATGCATATAGATGTACATTTACATATGTATGTGTTACATGCATGTCATTTCCATTATTTATTCATTGCCACATTAGCAACTTGAAGCTATTTCAAAATGGCAAGATCAATATAGAAAGGTACAAATTACATAATAATAACCACATCATACATCATTATTACACTGCTGTCTGGAATACTTGATTCTGATTGGTCAGTCACAACATTCCCATGTATATTATTCCAGGATAACAATCGCTGAAACGAATAACAGGCTAATCTGGGCACTTTGAATAATCTTGATTGTCACGGATGGATGGATATTCACATCCACATGCTGGTCTGTCACTCCACTGTTTTAAACTGTTTGGCATCATCTTGTGACTGAATAGCATGTTGAATAGTGTATTCTCCATCCAGCTGTTTTTGTTTCTGCTAGCTTTGCATTTATTTGAAGAAATAATGATCACGTCTCAGAACAATGTTTTCTTTAGTTTCTTAATTTGTGCCTGTTATGTTTTGTGGAATGTAGTAATTGGGACGCATCATATTGGGCTGCTGATAAACCTGTCGGGCTTTATTCTTCCATAACAACCGCCTGGATGTACATTATCCCTTACATAAAAGTCAATAAAACACTTCCAATTTTACATTAAAAACATTAAATATAATTTTCACTTCAATGTATGATAAATAACAAACATTTCCATTGTCTTTATTAGCTTATTTGGTTTCAGATTTTTCTTTTTCTTTCTGTAATTTAAAAATTGCAATAATTACGTAAAGGTGCAAATTGACACAATTTACAATCATTTGTATTCTTTAAGTAGAAAAAAAAAAACACTACAAAGCCGCCAAAATTTTTTCTTTAGGGCAAATTTCAAAATTGTGACAGATTTGTCCCCCTTGACTACTCTTCAGCTTAAAAAGATCCCCAGCGTGTACATTATCTGTGCTAAATGAACTTTGGCTGATAAGCAATCTGATGCTCCTGTGAATGCAAGGTATTTACATGGATGTGTTAAACAAATCTTGAGATGCAAAGATTGACAAGCTTAAAACGGAAATGGTACAAGGAAACACCCCTGGCAACAACGAGAGCGATAGAGAGAAAGCACGATACGGTGTATAGTTTAATTTAATTCTTTATCTAGTCTTTATCTAATGCCCACGGCCCTGTCGCCCACTTACAAGCATCTATCTGTCAGCTTCTGAAGATCCGATACAGAAGAACTTACATAATGCTGGATTGAAAAAATAAAACTTTATGCTAAATACTCTATATACATAGAGTATTATCTTTATATCTCTATATCTTTATATACAGTTGTGTGGCAACAGTCTGTGAATATAACATTTTTTAATGTTAAAAATTTATTAATTTATTTTTTATATAAACCACACTTGATAGGGACAGTCTGCAGAAACACTTTGATTGCCATTCTGCCTTTATATGTGTCATCAGAGGGGAGAAGCCCCACCCATTAATGACAATCTCTCCCTCGTTAGCATAGAATGCAAGTCTTGTTTTTGGAATCTGCCATTTTGCTGACACAAAGGCATATGTAGCTCCGCCCTCTTTTGAAAAGCACAATCTCACTTGAATTTAAAGCGACAGTCACCAAAATGGTACAATTAGGATCAGAGCCTAAATGGAGTGGATTCAAAGAGCTGTAAAATAATATTTGTTTGGTATTTTGGGCTGAAATTTCATATACACAATCTAGGTATTGGACAGACTTTATTTACATCTTGTAAAAAGGGGCATAATAAATCTCCTTAAAAAGGAAAGAATGATTCTGAACAGTAATTCTGTCTTCCTCGCTCTTTGTTGCATATTACTTTAACGCCAGCCTGTGAACATAATCTACTTTGATCCTAAACACTGTAGCTTATCTGAAGCCTGGAGGAGTTTAGTTTGTGTTGCTGCAAAAGCAAATCCACATCGCATTGATACAGTAAAACTGTCGCTATTTTTCCTATCACTGCATTTATAAGTGCTGAGGAAGAGCTGAAGTTTCGATATAGTCCTGAAAGTTTGGTTTCTGATGCATAGTGTATGTAGACCGACCGCAATAGACCGGATTAGGGATATTTTCACAATATGTAATACACGGGACAAAATGCTGTGCTTTACAATGCAAAGCAGACGGTCATCCTACAGGCTTTCATATGCTTATTTTTCATTATATAAAACTTAAGATCAACATTATAAAACTTATCCGAGGTGATAAATGTTACACTGCAACACAAGATAAAGCATCTAACCATGTTGTTTTCTCAAGACGTACTTGTGGGTGTTTCGTGAACAATTTTTTTCCCAATATCATGCATAGTGTGATGTCATACTGACCTTTTAAATTAAATATCTTATAACTGGCTTTGAGTGTCAAATCTTAAGCTTCATGTCACTCATATATATTTACATTGGATGTCGCTTACCATGTTGTTGTCTATTGGAAAGAATGGATCAATAGAGCTGCCATTTTAGTAAAGGGTAGCGCTTCTTTAAAAAGAATGTGAGACCAAGGTGTAGTGGAGGACTGGGCATCTGGAGCTATAGATATGTAAACACATATCTACAATCGGGAGTTTTCCCGGTGATCAGTATGCAAATATTTTTTTAAATAACAAACATTATAATTTTACATCACTTTGACTGCTGACAAAGCATGTGTTTGTGTGCATAGGCTAAATGTATTAAAGTTATCCTCCTTTCCTGTTAAATTTGATCTAATCCGTGTTCTTAAACACACCCCCTTTCCTGTTTTCACTTCTGATTCTAACGAGGGAGTGATTCGTTTGTGAATGAATCTCTGTTATGAATCACTCGTGTGAACCATCAATATCCCTGCGTCAATGTGCATATCCACCTTTCTGATCTAAATTGTATATAACATTTGTAACATTCAATAATTAAGGGTGGACAGTATGCACACTGAGGTATAGGCACTGTTATCAGGCACTCTTATAAGTTACTTAAAAAACCAGCCATTACTTCACTTAGCTGACAATAATACTAGTTTCTTGCAGTGCAGCGTCATGACTTGTCATATTTCATTTACATTGTTTGCTGATTTTATTCAACAACACTAGCATAAGCATAGAATAGTCAGTGCAGTAAGTGTCTATTATCATCAATAACATTACTTTTTTACTGTTTGTAAGTAACGCAAGTACTTTTTAAGTACTTGTTTGTAAGAGTTTGTAACATTCCAAAACTTAAGCTTTGTTTGCTCGTTACTACACCCGTATGCAGCCCAAAAGTCCAGCATCTTCAGACTGACTTTAGTCTTGACTAGTGCAGTTGAATGACTTTTGTCCTGGGAGCACTGTACAAATGTGGCAGGAGTATTGACACATGCACAGGGTAGAGCTGAAGATCTTCCCCCGAACCCAATGGGACCCGATAGGTTCGGGTTTGATTTCTATAATTTTAGACGGGGTCGGGCTGGTCTTGGCTTGCGCAGTAGGTAAATGAATAGACGTGATGCATTTCGATTAGCGCGAGAAAGTAATCAAATTGTTTGTCTCAACATTAAAATCCATCCCTGCAAAGGTAAAACAAATGATGATGGAGAAGTTAAAAGGAGCGAATTTTGACTGTTGTGACGGTCAAGGAAATCAGTGTAATTGGCTAAATGACAACATTTCAGTTAATTGGAGGCACAACTGTACATTAGTATTAGAGGAAAACCTCAAGCCAGAATCAACCAAATCAACAAGCCAGAATCAACCCAAAAAAAAAGCCAGATTACAATTTGCTAAATTACACCGGGAAAAAAGAATAATTTTTGGAGACATGTCCTGTGGTGATGGAACTAAGACTGAACTGTTTGGCCATAATGACCAGTGTTACATTTGGAGGACAAAGGGGAAAGCTTACAAGCCTAGGAACACCATCCCAACTGTGAAGTATGGGGGTGGCTGTTTTGCTGCAGGAGGGACTGGTCCACTTTACATCATAGATCGCATCATGAAGAAAGAACATTATGTAGAAATGCTGAAGCAACATCTGAAGACATCAGCCAGGAAATTAAAAATTGGCCACAAATCTCCAGTCTTCCAAACAGACCATGACCCTAAGCAAACTGCCAAATTAGTTAAAATGTGCTTTAAGGACAACACAGTGAATGTTTTGGAGTGGCCATCTTAAAAGGCCATGAAACCCCCTCGTTTCAGCAGGGTGTTTTCACACCTCTACTTTGGAAAAAGTCAGAAAAGTGGGCGTGTCCAGCTCTGTTAAGGGGGGAGTGTCGGAGGAAGAAAAGTGGGATGGTGTGGGAGTGTCTATTTGGGCACGCGTGAGTTTCAGAGTCAAAATACACACACAGGAGAAAGTGATGGTGTTTAACCTACATGGACATCTGTAGTCTAATTATTTGCCAAATTATTAAATGGTGGACTTTAACTGCAGTTTGGCTCTTTGATTCAGGGAATTCATTCATGCCCTTCGCGACAAACGAGATATTTGATTCAAGGAGCTGCTCTAAGCGTGTATTTTTCATGCAATGTTTGATACCGCACGGCGAATGAGAGAAAAAAAAAACCTCAGCATTTCCCGGAAACGTAGATGCACACGGCAGGTAGCGTCAGAAAGCCGCGTGTGTTATTCCGGTCACTAAATGCGGTAAAAACCCTACACAAGGTTAAAGTTTGGTTGTGGTGCTAACATGTTTACACTCGGTGCAATAGTTTGTTAGATACGAACAAACTGAATAAACAAAGAGCACTGGTCGCTCACTTACCAAATCTGTAGAGACAGGACAATCACCAGCAACTAGAGCCGCGTCTTTATTAAGAGGAGACTAAAGCGAATCCGGATCTCAGCGTTTGCAGATGAGAACAGCTCTCAGGTAAACAATAATCCTCCTTAGACACGTAAGTTATTGTTGTCGAGCGTCGCATACACTGTTAATCCACACGTGAGTCTGAGCTCTCACAGAGAGAAAATGAAAACAAAACTTAACGGCAGCAAACTATAAAAGCAACACTTCACGCTTGTTTTGCCAATACAATGTGGCGTCTCTGCCGTCTAAACATTGTGACAGTAAAGAATATTAATGAAGTTGCACAATAGAGCGCGCTGATTGGTTTGAACCAAGCCTTACTCATGCAT
Source organism: Danio rerio (assembly GCF_052040795.2). Lineage (NCBI taxonomy): Eukaryota > Metazoa > Chordata > Actinopteri > Cypriniformes > Danionidae > Danio > Danio rerio. Next base: position 8,882,366 of record NC_141030.1, on the reverse strand, counting down.
TAATGCATCACACTGTAAGACGTAATAAGACTTACTCTGGCACAGACGCCCAGTCTGCACGCTGGAATACAACGCTATTATGTCATGGCCGTGACGCAGCTTCAAAAATTCGTTTCAAACCGGAAGTATGAATTTGCTTGAAATAACGCAAAAACAACCAATTTACACTTTTTTGTGAAATATAGGTGTCCTAATAGTGTTTTTAGCAGTGTGGGACACATATACGACTGTCAACAGCTCAAAAAATGTGTTTTGGTGTTTCGTGACCCTTTAAAGCCCTGATATCAATCCTATAGAAAATTTGTGGGCAGAGTTGAAAAAGCTTGTGTGAACAAGACAGCCTAAAAATCTGACTCAGTTACACCAATTCTCTCAAGAGAAATGTGCCAAAATTCCTTCAAACTATTGTAAGAAGCTTGTGGAAAGATACCCAAAACATTTGACCAAAGTTATACAGTTTAAAAGCAAAGAAAAAATACCAAGTAAAATTTATGTAAACTTTTGACTGTCTAGAAATTAATTAAAAATTCTCAAAAAAAAAAAGATAAAAAAATGCTCTCATTATTCTGGCATTCAGCAAATGTAAATGATTTAGGTAATCCAATCGGACCTTAAATAGTAAACGTTTAGTATGATTTACCATCAGACATTTTTTTAAAAATGGTTATGTTCCTTTTTTTAGAGTGTATGTAAACTTCGGGTTTTAATTGTATCTATGCATGTCACTCCTGACTCTTAAACTTACAATGGCTTGACAACAGCTACAGTTTAAACTGTATGGCATCAGATATGGTTGGCCAGAGTAAGATTTGTTTTGTTTTTAGAAAGTGTATTTTCAGAGCGGGTTGTGTACAGTAAATCCTGAAATATATCAGTCATAACATAACAGTGAAATTGCTATGGTGGTGTAAATTGAGCATTTCTGTTGAGACCGGCAGATTAAAGGAGGGCGAGTCTGGTTAATAAGTTGTGCTGAGTTAGTCTGTGAAGGGAACAAGAGAAGCAAACCTTGAACCCTGTTCTCTCTACATCAGCACATTTCACCAGAGTGTTGCTGAATGCGAGTGAAAACACATCAAATGCACCCCCCACAACGGCATGAAGCATCAGCACGATGTAAGCTATTGATCGAGTGCTTTATAAAGCTGACTGATTACTCTTCTGAAGGCTGACATGCAGACAAGTGCTGAATGAATCAATGAGTCTGCAAAAAACAGCATCATGGGATAATAAACTCTAGGATATTTGAGCCTGGATGACTATCTATAAGCAAGTTGTTTCTTTCAGCTAACACTGTTCCAATTTGAACCAATTCATTAGTAGGAGGATTCATTCATGAATAGGATCTCAGTACTTACCAAGCCTGCACTGTAGTAACCAGGCAGATACTTTTCACAAATCTGGACCAGACCCCAGAACGCATCCTGCCAGAGCATAAACATAGGAGGATAAGAATCTAGGACAGAGTACGAGCTTATGCAGGACCACTTAAACCTAAAGAGATATTAAAGTAAAGAGATATTGGTGACACTTCACTTGCAGCCTTTTTTTAGGATTGTTAAAAAGCCTAAATTTATATTTAATTCAATTTAGATAGATAGATTCTGCAATTAAAGTAAAAAAGTAAAAGAATTTGCATGACATCTGCATTTTTCCTTGTTGTAATACTGATGATATACTAAGGTCTTATGAAATGAAACATTGTTCCTGAGCTGTAAATGAACAGAAAATGTTTATGTTAATGTAAAGTGTCCATTAAAAACACGGTAAAATATTAGATTGATTATCTTTAGTTTATGTAAAATATAAATTATGAGGTAGATTATAACAAATCAAACATTAAAATAGATACCTGAGATTAAACAAAGTTAATTTGCATTTATAACTAATTCTAATTGATTTTAAATTAAACTAAATAAGTTGTTTTTAGCTAATGTTTATTTTATTTTAAATAATTATTTTACTTTTAGTTTTAATTATCTATAAACCTCTGATTAACTGATAAGCCACAACGTATTCAGTGTTTCCTCTAGGATCTTTTCCAGCTGTGGCAGCAGGCATTTTACACAGACCTACCAACTACCTATGGAGTTATTTCAATAAAAAAAGTTGTGAGTGCAGTATTACAAGTCAAGATCACATTTATGTAATACGAATGAGCAAATCTCTTTGCTTTCAGCGCCAGTTTCCTCTGTTTGTGCACAAAACGTCTAGCACAACCTCAAATTTACGATGTTCAATCACAGATTTTCTTGTGTGCTCTCAAATAAACGCTGCTGAAGTGTGATTTAGTGTGTTTATGTAACAAGTATGCCTTCAACATTAATTAGATTTGCTAGAAATATTTATGAATGTCTCCAATAGACCTACAGAGTGGTATAAATGCATCATAAAGTAAACTGAAACGGCTATAAACCCCAACAGGATAAAGTCATTGTATGCAGAGCCTAGATCTATAAAGTATAATTACGGAAAATGTGTTAATCATAACCAAAGTCTCTTTAAGGCAAGTCATTTCAATTAGTGGCCAACTTTGTAACACCACTCAGGCAGTAAGCGCGGGCATTTTGTCTAAATAGGGAAACATCAAATTCTCTAAAACTGCTTGCCAAGATTACAATTAAATTTCATATTAGGAATCATCAATAAAATGAAAAAACAACCATCTCGTTCAAATCACACAAAATCTGCAGAAACTCACATCTGGTCCAAGCCCCTCCCCCAGAGTATCGTCAGTCTATAACAATCGATGATTAGCTCCTGTACTAGTAGGCGGGGCTTTATTCAGCATAGTGACAGTTACACTTTTCCCCATTCAAAAAGATATGAGTGACATGTCTTGTGTATTCTATAGTCGTTGTATTAACTGCAAGCAACATCGTGTTTGCTAGCCTCATGCATCGCGCAATCCTGTCAGACAGTCTATCAGTCAGCATGTCACCTTAAAGGGTTAAACAAATGACGCACAGCACTACTGCGGTTACAGAATAGTTTGTGCAGTTATAATTCACTTATCCTTTGATACGTTTTGGTACGATTATAAACCGCTGTTTAAAAAAATGACTGAATGTTTTAAATGAGAAGCTGTAATGTAGCCGTGGCCGGGTGAATTTTGGTGTGGCGCCCCGCCATAGAAGAATGAATGTAGCGGAAACTATGCATATTAATACCTTTATAATAAATTAATTATGTACAATTACAAAATACATTCTAAATAAATACATGAACGTTTTGTTGTAACAAGCAAAACAGTATAATAGCTGACTGTGAAAATCAATAAATACTTTATGAGAGGTATTCACCTCTACAATGAGTGACAAGAGAGGATGAGACTAATGAAGAGTGTCCTTACCTCAGCAGGCATGTGCATGAGCAGCACTGCAGCTATAGGAGCCTGAGCCTGACAGTAGCCTTCCTCTGGCCTGTGCAGTGTGTATGCCTTCAATACCCGGAACAGATCCTGCTGCCTGCACACAAACACACATGAGTGCAAAAGCACAAATATAAGAAATGTTTTTTTTTCTCTATACTCTATTTAAAAAACAAAACAAAACAATGAATCTAGTTTTCTTTGTTGTTTACTCCAGGGCCATCATTCATTAACAGTGTGTAAAAAGTGCATAAGAACGGTTTAAGATTTAATAGTAGAATAATAATAATTATAATTAATTATTAATAATAATAAAGGGTGATGGAGTGGCGCAGTAAGCAGTGCTGTTGCCTCGAAGCAAGAAGGTCGCTGGTTCGAGCCTCGGCTGGGTCAGTTGGCATTTCTGTGTGAAGTTTACATGTTCTTTGCGTGTTTTCGTGGGTTTCCTCTGGGTGCTTCAGTTTCCCCCAGTCCAAAGACATGCGGTAGAGTTGAATTGGGTAAGCTAAATTGTCGGAAGTGTATGTGTGTGAATGAGTGTGTATGGTTGTTTCCCAGTGATGGGTTGCAGCTGGAAGGGCATCCGCTGTGTAAAAACATATGCTGGATAAGTTGGCGGTTCATTCTGCTGTGGTGACCCCAGATTAATAAAGGGACTAAGCCGATAAGAAAATAAAATAATAATAATAATAATTTCTTACATTTATATAGCACTTTTCTGGACACCCAAAGCACTTTACACATTGGGGGGAATCTCCTCATCCACCACCAGTGTGCAGCATCCACTTGGATGATGCGAGCACAGCCATATTGCGCCAGACTGCACACCACACACCAGCTGATTGGTGGAGAGGGGATGGTTAGGAGGCCATGATGGACAGAGGACAAATTCTTTTTAGAAGGACATCCTGGTATTTTCAACGACCACAGAGTCAAGACCTCGGTTTAACATCTCATCCGAAAGACGGCGCTCACTGAGCAGTAGAGTCTACTTTACTATACTGAGGCGTTAGAACCCACACAAACCACAGATTGGGTGCACTTTGTTGGTCTCACTAACACCACTTCCGCCAGCAACCTAGCTTTCCCATGTGGTCCAGGTACTGATCGGGCGCAGCCCTGCTTAGCTTCAGTGGGCGACCATGTGAGAGTTGCAGAGAGCTAGCTGCTGGCTATGAATGGTGATACTACAAAAAGAAAGTGTTACCCTATGTTTCCTTTGTCCTATAAACTGAAGTGGTTTCATAGATTGCATAGATTTTTTCATTGTGTTGAAATTCCCATCTTGCTGAGGAGTGTTCATGTAAACAGTCAGTAAAATCGAAATTACAGCTTAATGGAATGCAAAGACATTATCCTTGTGCAATGTCTTAAAGAGACTGCAGATTATTAATACACCGTTTCTGCTGTTAACAATCAAAGAACAAAATGCACTGCTCTTGGCTCAGTATGATTCACAGTTTTATTATCTTTATAATTCATGCCCATCTATATGTCTGTACTTTATATTATGGCTACTTAATTAGAAATATCCATGATACCTTTATTGAATCAATATACACTAAATTGAAGGTTATTGCAGGTTATTGGATTAAAAATTTTCATCTGTAAATTTGGCACATTAAAAATGAATTCAACCTCACATTGTGTGAATCATACTGACACACTATCTCCGAAACTTTCGTCTATCATAGAAAAAAATCAAAACAGGTTCAATTTCTTTTCTACTTTTTGCATCCTAAAAAGTGCTTTGAGAGATATTTTGACAGTTCAGAGCCACCGTACAACCCAAAAGCTAAATACAGAATGCTGCCATTTGAGCTACAGATAATTTTATGACAAACACAGTGCAAAACATAAAAACAGCTTCTGGCGGACAGATGAGAACCTGTGACTGGCACACCTCTGCCTTGCTACTGTTTATGTGTGTGTGTGTTTGTGTGTGTTCATACAGTTGACGTAATGCCTGTAGACATTACGATAGAAAGCATGGTCTGCTTTCAGTCCGCTACTTTGACACGTCAACGCAGTCGCCATCTATTATAATGTCTATAAGTACTGCCAGTCTATGTTCAGGATATATTTACGTACAGAGATGTGTGAAGTATCATAAGCAATGAATCAAAATTCCCCTGATTTCCTGAAATAAACTTTGCATTTCGAGAAAATCCAGAGCAGCTCTTTGATAATGAGCTGAGCTCTCCTCCCTCTTTATGCAGTATTGGATAAACACAATATGTAGCCTATTCCTCTTTCTTCTTTGGAAAAGAGAGCGGTATCACTGTTTGAATTGATTGTAAAATGTTTTGCGTTTTTTCATAATGAAATAATTAATATGCATCAGACTTAGTGTGCAAGGTTTTTTTACATGATGAGTTTTTCACTTATAATTACAAAACAAAAAATGCATATGAATATTTCGGACTTCAGTGTGCAAAGACCTTAAGAATCAAAACTAATCAAAAGCTTGAGAATCAGAATCTAAATAGGACATGTTAATCAATACTTAATAATAATGAATAATCATTAACAGTCAATAATCAGCGTTCGCAAACTCCAGACTCCCTGGAGAGATGTCAATTCGGACCCACTTCCAGTTCAAATTTTAAGAGCTCTAACTATGTGTAAAGGATATAAAGTGTGGATTTCCAACTTTGATAAATGCATATTAAACATGTAAATAATTCTATTTTTTTAATTTATTTTATTTATTTGTCTGTATGTCTTTTCGGTTGGTCTGAAATTAAACCGTAGGTGATTTGACGCTGTTGACGCCTTTGGATGGTGTGGCTGTCAGTTGCCAAAAAAGAAAATTTGATGGAGAAAGTAAGAGTTTTCAAAGATAATTGAACAGAGAGGTATGTGTTCTTTTTGCTCCAATTGAGAACATGTGATGAGACATTTGGATAGGGTGTATCCTAATGTCAAATCTAACAGGATTTTATTGATTTCATAAACTACACAATATCCTAATATTTGCAAGTTAAATTTAGGCAAACTAGGCTATACCTTGTATAATCAAAAAGGGGACACAATTTAATACCTTCTGAAACAGCATTTAAGAATTTTGAACATTTTTCAGGGCCTTTACAGAAGGGCCTTTCTCTAAATTGATTTCATTCATTCATTTTCTTGTCGGCTTTGTCCCTTTATTAATCTGGGGCATCTAGTCCTTTATTTAGTCATTTAGTCCCTTATTTATTTATTTAGGCATTTAGTCCTTTTATTAATCCAGCACATTTTTACGCAGCGGATGCCCTTCCAGCCGCAACCCATCTCTAGGAAACATACACACACACACACACTCATACACTACGGAAAATTTAGCCTACCCAATTCACCTGTACCACATGTCTTTGGACTGTGGGGGAAACCGGAGTACCCGGAGGAAACCCACGCGAATGCAGGGAGAACATGCAAACTCCACACAGAAACGCCAACTGAGCCGTGGTTCGAACCAGTGACCCAGCGACCTTCTTGCTGTGAGGCAATTGATTTATCAACTTTTAATACTTTAAGACACTCTGTTGGAGTTAAAAAGTGTGAAAATTTCAAAAGCCAAAACCTACCTCTTGTTAAATCATATTAAAAATAAAAAAATAAAAAATAACGCTGATCGCACTTCTTATTGGTTTATTTTTAAACGCATAAGGGATTTTTCCTTATTAATTATTTAACTGTTGACTTATGAGCAGAAAGGGCATCTGCCAGTAGTAATTGGTGGTTCATTCCACTGTTGCACCCCCTGATAAAGCAGGGACTAAGCCAAAGGAAAGTGAGTGTGTGAAAGATTTGCTATGCATATGAATGTAATAGCCCTATAATAAAACCCTTTTTTAATTTAAAACCTTTGATACTGATGAAAGTTCAGATCTGGACCTTTATATTGAGTCTTTAAGAAGCTGTGGTTTAAAGAGAAGCAGGTCTGCAGGAGACTCACCCGTGGCCTCCTCGAGCGACGAACATTTCATGGAATGGAAACTGTCTGTGAAGGTCTTTCTCTATCACGTCCAGCCATTTAGGATCTCCAGGCTGACTATCTAACTCCTGCCAAATAAAAAATAGACAGGACTTATTTGTATAGTGCTTTATACACCACGTACTGTTTCAGAGCAGCTTCAGTTGAATAAAACAGGAAAATTCATCATTTACACTGTAAAATTAATTTAAAGTTTGAAAGCAGTTCTACAGAAGATCAGCTTAATGTTGTTTCAGTTTGGTTCAACACTAGTTTACATGCTGCAAAGTTAAAATAAGTGTCAAATCTGATGATTTTACTGAATAATAATGCTTTAGCAAATATAAGTTGGTTAAAGAACGCACGAAAATACAAACAAACTCAAAATGGGTTAGTGTCAACCTTTAGGTATACTAAAATGTTTGTCTAAATACTTTTGAATATTACTCATGCTTTTTCCTCTTGGAGGGACTTCTAGTGTACAGTGCATTGTGGGATTTTCATCTCTGCAAATGATACAAAAGTAATGAACAAAGTTCAAAAGAAGAACATTTATTTGAAACAGAAATGTGTGTTTTGTTTTTAATGGTGTATACCAGGTTTATTATAGTTAAGTAAAATGAAACTACGTCAAATAAATGTTAACTTCATATATATATATATATATACACACACACACACACACACACACACACACACACACACACACACACACACACACACACACACACACACGATATATATATACACTATATGTGTGTGTGTGTGTGTGTGTGTGTGTGTGTGTGTGTGTGTGTGTATATATATATATATATTGATATACAAACAAACACAATAATAAAAAATACAATTAATTTATTTGAGCTAGTTTCTCATTTTATTTTAATGTAAACTATAAACAAGCTAAAATTAAAGCATAATAATTATCACAACAATAACAAAAGCTATTCAGAAATCTGAAACAAAAGTAATGACGAAAAACACATTACTAAAACTTTCAAATTAAAATCAAAACAGAAAAAAAAGACAATTAAAACTACAACAAGATATTACTGAATAATACTAAAATAACATTAGGCAATATGCATTACTGCCCGCCCAACATTAGATTTATTTTGTGGTCCAGAGTGTGTATATATGCATATATAAAATTGGTCTGAATCAGTTGTTTTGTAACAGAGCTATGATGCTTTAAAGATTCATTTGTACAAACCTCAGAGATGCCCTCACCTTAAATTTGCCTGGATTCTGCTCTTTCTTCACTTTCCCTCCAGACAGATAAAGCCACGCGCGGCCTCTGAGCGAAGGAGGGATGCCCTTCTGGCAACGCAACTTCACCTTTGGAGAAACAGAGATATCGACTTTATGACCTTCAATGAATGCCAACACATGACTGGAATATTTACAGTCTATATTTATAGGCCTTGTTGAACAGAATTACCCTGCTGTGAGATGATTAACACACTGTTTTGTCTGGCATATTAAACATAGTCAATTTTGCGCCATGAGAAAATTATTCTTTATATCGTTTTATACACTCACCGGCCACTTTATTAGGTACAGCTTACTAGTTCCGGGTTTGACCCCTTTTGCCTTCAGAACTGGCTTAATCCTTCATGGCATAGACTCAACAAGGTACTGGACATATTCCTGAGATTTTGGTCCATGTTGACCTGATAGCATCACGTAGTTGCTGCAGATTTGTTGGCTGCAATACCATGATGCGAATCTCCCATTACACCACATCCCAAAGGTGCTCTACTGGATATAAATCTGGTGACTGTGGAGGCCATTTGAGTAGAGTAAACTCATTGTCATGTTCAAGAAACCAGTCTGAGACCAGTCTGCTGCTGTAGGTCATCTGCCTTAAGGTTGGATGTGCTGTGCAATCAGAGATGTTCTTCTGCAAACCTCAGTTGTAACGAGTGGTTATTTGAGTTACTGTTGTCTTTCTATCATCTGGAACCAGTCTGGCCATTCTCCTCTGGCATCAACTAGGCATTTGCGCATGCAGAACTGTCACTGGATATTTTCTCTTTTTCTGACGCTTCTATCTAAACCCTAGAGATGGTTGTGCATGAAAATCCCAGTAGATCAGCAGTTTCTGAAATACTCACACCAGCCCGTCTGTCTCCAACAACCATCCTGATTCTGGTGCTCAGTTTGAACTGCAGCAGATCGTCTTGACCATGTCTATATGCCTAAATTCATTGAGTTGCTGACATGTGATTGGCTGATTAGACATTTGAGTTAACAAACAGACGAACAGGTGTACCTAATAAAGTGGCCAGTCGGTGTATATCCATGTTTAAGTAATCGTTTCAAGTTGAAATTCTAATTTAGACACTTTTAAACTATAACATTTAATGTTTTTAAATGCATGATAGTGTCAATAGTGGATATTAATACCACAATGAGGAATTCTCTGGGTGGAAATTTCATATGGGCCTGTTCACTTTATCTGATTATATTAGACAGGTTTTGCCTTTGAAAGAACACAGTGTCAGATGGCTAGTCAAATTCTTCAGATAACATCACGTGGATTTGATTGCTGTTGTTGAGTGTTTTATGAATGTTACACCATTCTGGGAACGACCTGAGCCATTCGAGAAGAAAAACTTGTGGTCAAACACAGGGCCACTTGCCAGAGACTAACCTTTTTGTGTTTCTTGGCCATCCACTTGTCCCAGTTGTTGAGCATATCCAGCCATTTAGCTTCTCTCTGCCGGAGCACGTCTGGAGGAATATCATCACTGCTGTGAGCGAGAACAAAGAGAGACTAGATCACTTCTCTGATGTGATAATAAGCACACCCACACATACGGATAGACACACAATCATGCATATCAGCAAATATAGGGTTGGAAACCAAGAACCGGTTCTTGTTCAGAATAGACTCCCGTATCATCCTCCCATACATTGACAAAAATTCGTACAAGTCTACACCTATGTTAGGGATAGATGAAATAGTCAAAATGCATCACAAAATAACTGCTAAGAACGCACACAATAGATGTCTGTACGGAATATACCCTTATGAATTGGCTTTCTTGCCACTAAAAACAAACATTTGAAGGGAATTGGTACATGAAATGCTTAACGTCAACAATGAATAAGCAATCAATGCATAAATTTTGCCATTGCAGCTACAAGTCTATGCATGTCTATACATCATAATGCACCCACAAACGCAAATTAACTTGAAGTAGTAACCAGCAGTGTGGATGCTATCTTTACTAGCACACTAAATACTGTGGCAGACGTCAAATTAAAAAAGGCTAGAGAGTATAAAACTACACCATGGTATAATAGTCATACTCGCGCTCTAAAAACAGCAACTCGTGCCCTGGAACGTAAATGAAAAAAAAATGATTTAGAGGTCTTTAGAATTGCATACAAAGACAGTATGTCCAGCTATAGGAGGGCTCTAAAATCTGCCGGGGCTGAGCACCTCCACAAACTGATAGAAAATAATCATAACAATCCTAGGTTTTTATTTAACACCATTGATAAATTAATAAATAATCTGTCATCTTTGGAACAAAATGTTCTGCTGCAAATTAGTAGTGATGACTTCATGAATTTTTTCAGTGATAAAACAGAAGGCTTAAGACAGAAAATATATGTTAAACTTTCTACACCGGCTTATACTCCAAATCCTGTAAATATTTCACTGAATCATAATAATAATAACCTACAGTGCTTCAAAATAATAGAACAGGAAGAGCTAGATAAAATTATAAATCACTCTAAACCAGCTACATGTATGTTGGACTCAATTCCAACAAAATTACTAAATGAATTGCTACATGTTATAGGAGATCAACTCTTCTTTATCTTTAGGCAATGTTCCAAATTCTTACAAGCTTGCTGTTATTAAGCCTATTATTAAGAAACCGCAACTGGACCCCAGCAACTTAGCTAACTAGAGGCCTATTTCAAATCTTCCATTTATGTCTAAAATACTAGAAAAAGTAGTTTCTGCCCAATTATCTTCCTTTCTGCAGACAAACAATGTTTTTGAAGTGTTTCAGTCAGGTTTCAGAGCTCATCACAGTGCAGAAACTGCATTAGTGAAAATAACCAATGATCTACTGCTAGCTGCTGATCAAGGGTGCATCTTGCTATTAGTTTTACTCGATCTTAGTGCCGCATTTGACACCATTGACCACAATATCCTCATTAATAGCTTAAAGTCTACAGGTGTCCATGGACAAGCTCTATAATGGTTTAAGTCATACTTAACTGACCGTTACCAGTTGGTGAATATTAATGGACAGTAAAGTATGGGGTGCCTGAAGGATCAGTTTTAGGTCCTCTGCTGTTTACAATTTACATGCTACCTCAGGAAGACATTATTAGAAGACATGGGAACAACTTTCACTGCTACGCAGCCGATACTCAATTATATATTTCGACTAAACCTGATGAGATGTCTGAACTGTCTAAGCTAACTGAGTGTATTAAAGATGTTAAAGACTGGATGACCAATAATTTTCTTCTCTTAAACTCTAGGACCTAAATCCTGTACACAGCAGATCCCACAAGTCGACCTACAATTGGAGGGACACAAAGTTAGCGTTAGCTCTACCAAAAAAGATCTGGGTGTCATATTAGACAGCAATTTAACTTTTGAAAATCACATATCCCAAGGCACAAAAACTGCTTTCTTTTATCTGAGAAATATCGCTAAGTTAAGAAGTATGCTATCCATCTAAGATGCAGAAAAGCTATGGACTATATGGCTTTTATGACTTCGAGGCTGGATTACTGTAATGCTCTATTTGCTGGCTGCCCAGCATCCTCTATTAACAAACTTCAGCTAGTACAAAATGCAGCTGCCAGAGTTCTTACCAGGTCTAGAAAATATGATCATATCACCCCCATTTTATTCGCCTTACACTGGCTGTCTGTTAAGTTTCGTATTGAAATTAAAATATTGCTTTTTACATATAATGGTTTAAATAATCTAGCTCCTGTTTATCTAACCAACCTTCTGTCTCGCTACAATCCAACTCGCTCATTAAGATCTCAAAACTCAGGTCTTCTGGTAGTACCGAGAATAGCCAAGTCGAGTAAAGGAAGTAGAGCCTTCTTATTTATGGCTCCTAAACTCTGGAATAGCCTTCCTGATAACGTCCGAGGCTCAGACACACTCTCCCAATTCAAAACTAGATTAAAGACCTATCTGTTTAGTAAAGCATACACTCAGTGCATCACTTTGCAGGTTTCCACACAGGTTTCTTCATCTTGTTTTTATACACTATAAACAGCAGCTACGCTAATTATTCTCCTGATTCTCCATTTCCACCTTGGGATACTCATCCTGAGGCCCTTAGACAATGCAAAGTCACTGATTCAATCCAAGACCAGCGACAAGATGATCCCAAGGTTTCCATATCCTGGACCAGGCCGTATCCTGAGCAGCTGTTGTGGTGGTCATGGAGGAGTGGAGAGTATGAGACTGATTTCTGTGACGCTCCAGGGACAGACGAGTCTTCGCTGAGGCCAGCTTCCGGGCTCCGCCACTGAGACTGCAGCTCTGCACAAGACGTTTGGCCAGTGGAGAAATTAAAATGGTCGTGCCCAACCGAGTCTGGTTTCTCTCAAGGTTTTTTTTTTCTTCACTCTCACCAATTGTTTTTTATTCTCTTCGCTGTCGCCTCTAGCTTGCATGGTTTGGGATTGGTAGAGCTGCGCATCAATGAATTTGCTATTCAGTGTTTGGACTCTCAGTAGTGATCTTTAAAGGTTCAGGACACCCTGGAGAACTTTTTTTTATATTAACAGATTTGTGTGTGTGGAGCATAAGTTAAGACAATGTTAGCACCTGACAGCTTTAATTGTGGGGAAAACTGGATAATTTTGAGCTTTTTTAAGCAAATTTTAGCTTCCAGGTTTAAAATGATTTTTGGGGCGGGATCAAAATCGGCGACATGGCGCAGTACTGCAAGTGCAATGATGACGCATCGGTTTCTCATTATTATTCATAGCGGAGTTTTCTTATCCTATGAGAAGAGCCGGATGCTTAATTATTCATGAGACCTGCCAGAGTCAAGCCCGAGCTGTGAGACACGTCACGGGCACACAGTATTTAGCCGTTCATGAAGGCTCATATGCGTTTGTTTCCATGATCCACAGGGTTTGTTGCATGTTTTCCCCCGCGATCTTGTCAGGGCCGATCATACAGCAAAGCTGTGTGTGTGCTGCTAGCATTTTTGTCGGGAGAGCAGCACGCGAATTAGAGAATGGCGGACGCTGTCTTTTATCAGGAGTTTGTTCACATTCAGACACATCGCCGTGCTGCTGTGTTTGCCTAAATCCTCCAGATTACCAGTAGGGCTAACAGTTAAAATAGACAGGTCAGGAGACCTGCTGCACTGAGTCTGCTGGATACGGGGATTGAGGGAGAAGTCCTCATTTACAGTGTTTACATGAACACACTTATCTTTATAATGATATAAATTGTGGTTATGTGTATATGAAATTACAAATAACAAATGTAGCAGGGCATTAAATCACTGTTCATTTCTTTGCATTTTAACTTTGTAAACTATAAACTCATGCGTCTCCTCATGGTTTGTCTCATTTTGTGAGCTAGCTTCGTTCGCTCACGTTCTCCCCTGCTGGCCATGCCCATTCCTGCCCGATGCTCGCGGAGCTCCACGCCCATTAATCATGCATCTTTTGAAAAAATTCTGAAGTAGACTTTAACCGAAAGTGGGGGGTGTCATGGCCCTTTAAACCACACTGAACTGAGCTAAACTGAACTGTACTTAAACACTAAAAACTGAACTACACTGTTGCAATTTACTATGACCTTTTATGTGTAGCTGCTTTGACACAATCTACATTGTTAAAAGCGCTATAAAGATAAAGGTGAATTGAAAGGTGAACATAAACCACAATCGTATGCCCATATGGGTTCACAATTTAATTCAAGCTTGAGTCAGCACAGCAATTACTACCGGCTGGTGCAGGAACGGCAGCTAAATGAAGCATTCATCACCCCACGACAGCAGACAAATCAAGTCTCATCATCTGGCTTTACTCCCATTGGTAACTGCTTATGAATTTGCTTCTTATTTGCATAAAGTAGAGCATTTCTGAACTTCTGTTTACATCTCGCATTGCTTCCCATGCATACATCCTGTCTACAAAATCCACTTTCTCTCTTGTTGCCGGGTGTTGCCAGCTTGACTTTAACCACTATAGTATTGATGCAGCTAAACTGATCTGAGCTACCTTCATGAAGCCTTAAACACAATAAATTGGTGCAAACTAAACTAAAACTTGGTACACGGTACATGCCCAAGCTCCCAATTTAACTAATGGGATTGTGACACTTGCACGCTTATCCCTTCATTTACAAGATCATCCCTACAGGTTTAGAAATTCAGCCCAATAAACTGACGAACACATCCACACAGATTTACAGACCTATACCCCTATGTTTACAAAACCAGGTCTATATATCTAGACGCTTATCAGCTCATAAGCTCCTAACAGCTTCAATGGCAAACCACGCTTTGAGAATACACCCAGGTGTCAAATTGGATTAACTATATCAGAGTACTGTAGGTGTTGACATTCGTTCACATTAAATTCTTCTGAGGGAAATCCTAAACAGAAGCTGGTGTCCACTGAAGAAAAGAAAGAAAGAAAAAAAATCACCCTTTACTACAGTCAGACTCAGAGTTGGGTGTAACATGTTCCACAGTAATGCTTTACTGTAATCTAAATTTTTGGAGAATGCAGTAATGTGCTGAATTACATTTGTGTAATCTGATTACGGTGACTAAAGTCAAGGTAATTACTTGCGTTAGTTATTGGAAGAAAAAAAATGCTTCTTTCATGCCACGTTTTCTGCTGCAACGCGAGTTAATAAGCATGCACTTTTAAATTGCTGGAGAACACAAGCTGAAATGGTTGCTGTCGAGAGCGGTTGCTTCAAGTAGAACACAGACATTACTTTGATTTAATCGAGCGTAACAACAAAAATATTGCTGTGAAATTCAGTCTAAAGAACTTTCGACTGCTTTTAACATGACCAGCAACTTGTTCAAGCACTTGAATAGAAACCTTTCTATGACATTACTCGTTACCAAGGAGGAAAACAGCACCTAAAAACACGACGGCCAAACTAATTGTTTGTACAGGATCGAGAGGGAAGGTATCTTCTGAATGTGAAGAGAAGCGTAGCTACTTATGGGGCCGTTCACACATCGCGTCTTTTGCATGCGCGCATATTGGGAGTGTATATTGCGCGCGCATTTCCCAGGCACATTCAGTAATAAACCACGAGTCACATGACAAGAACTGACCGATTAGCTTCATACTATGGAATATAAACATTTAGGTTGACTAATTATCTCAGACAAACACAACAGCAAAACACTGCTGTGCCTTTTTAATACTACAAATGTCAGTGGTTACAGGTATCTATTTTTTTTTTTCTTTTGTGTTAAAAAAAAGACAAACAGGATCGGAAGAAGTGAATGATGAGAGAATTGTAAGTTTTGGCCGAACTATTTAAGTCTTTTGAATATATAAAGCTGCTTTGAACAAACTATTTTTCTCAGTAAATACTAAATTACTGAAAGAGCTGCAGTTTATTTTGTATTTTTATAGGTGTAATGTATATGTTTTAAAAGTAACTGCAAAGTAAAGTAATTAGTAATCGAATTGCTTTTTACATGTAGTAATCTATGACTTTTTTAAAGTAACTCACCCAACACTGGTCAGATCTAATGGCATGGTATCAACTCCTATAATGGCCCATTTCCACTAGTGGTACGGAACGGTACGGTTCGTTTGGTACGCTTTAATAGCTGTTTCCACTGTCAAAAGGTGTACCGAACCGAACCATACTGTACCACTTTTTCGGCACCCTTTCGAAAGGGTACCAAACAGAAGAGAGGGTACCAAAAGGCGGAGCTAGACGTGCAGCTGAACACTATTGGTTTACAGAGATGCGTCAATCGCTTAATCAACCAATCCTGTGAGAAGCTGACAAACGCAAGAATGACACATTCAGAAAGAAAAGGGCAAATGCGAGAGTTAAGCGTGGAAAAAAGGAGAAGCTGGAAAAATAGGAGCACATTCTTTTTTTAGCAAACGTGAACACACCGTCTTGTTTAACTATTATCATCACCTTTTGGACTATTATGAACTTAGAAAGATGGAATGGCTCTCTAACAGAGGCTACATGTGCTGCTGAAGATTACAGACACAGATGAGAGGTCTGCCCTGACTGTGGGCTATAGTGTGGGCTATATTTCCTGTTGTTTTTTTGACCTAAATAAGCACTAAATATCTGCTGTGCGTAGTTCTTCTGTAGTTGATAACATATCGGAGACTGTAAGGGTCTGTATATGTTCATATATGTTCATTTATTTATTTCATATCCGTGACCAGGCCATATCCTGAGCTGCTGCTGCTGCGCTGATGGTCATTGGGAATGGAGAACATGAGTCTAATTCCAGCGACGCACCAGGGACAGACGAGTCTTCGCTGAGGCCATCTTCCAGCCTCCACTGCGGTGACTGAAGCTCTGTACAAGACTTTTGGCCAGCGGAGAAATTAAAATGGTCGTGCCCAACTGAGTCTGGTTCTCTCAAGGTTTTTTTTCTTCACTCCCATCAGGGGAAGTATTTTTCCCTCTCCGCTGTCGCCACTGGCTCGCATGGTTCTGGATTGGTAGAGCTACGCATCGATGAATTTGCTCCTCAGTGTTTGAACTCTCAGTAATGATTAAATCACACTGAACTGAGCTAAACTGAACTGAACTGAACTTAAACACTAAAAACTGAACTACACTGTTCCAGTTACTATGACCATTTATGTGAAGCTGCTTTGACACAATCTACATTGTAAAAGCGCTATACAAATAAAGCTGAACTGAACTGAATTTAATATAATTACAGACGTTACTGTAGGCTATTTTGTCTGTCATTGATCTGCAGTTGTAATCAATCTTGTTCATAGAAAAGTTAGTAAAATAAACATTTATACAGAAGTATTTGTGTATAAAGCATCTGTTTTGTGGGAAGTGCTTCTCAGATGATATGTAAGCCACCGTTAAAGCTTTATTGTAGACATTTCCTCGAGGGAGAATGATGCGCATGAAACTTTCTGTCATACACCACGCCCACTAAAAGGGTACCCTTGGTAGTGGAAACGCAAGCCTGATAAAGGTGACCCATACCGACCCAAACAGTACCGTACTGTACCAGTCAGTGGAAACGAGCCATAAATGTACTTCTTGGCTATGTGATACAAAAGTGGGTTGAATGTTTGTAAGAGTGTTCTGAACAGTCAGAGCAGAGATCACTGGGGAAAGTATCGTTTCTGGGAATCTTTCTGTACTGCTGTACTTTCTAATTGTGTTTGCAGAGCACGGTTATTAAAACCAGCTGACAGACACACCCAAACTATGACATACTGTATTCATGTCTGATAAACAGAGATTACAATCACTGTTGGTAAAAACAGTATGCATAAGTTCCGTAAGTTAAAGCTTTAGGATTTACTGATTGATAGACTGATTGTAGCTTTACTTGATTTTCTTTTTCCTCATTGCAGAAAAAATGATGCATGAAAAGTACAAATTGAAGTCTATCCCTGAGATGACAACAGATCCAATAATCCCTTGGCAAAAGGTCAGTAACAAGACAGGCTGCGTAACTCTGATGACACATGGACACACACACAGGCTCCTGAAATGGAAAGTAAATATACTTGTACACATGCTGTGTGTACATAGATTACGCAGTCCAGATTGGATTATGGCCAGCGATTAGATTACAGATGACTGTGGTCGTTTAGATCTATGGAACAGAAACAGGGCCTGCCGTTTGCCTGTTTACTTTCCCCATGCAGACTGATTGTGGTAATTGTGTTACACTGAAACTATGAAGTTGAATGGAGACTTATGAAGAATGGACTACTAAAGGGCTTTTGAAAGGACTCATGGAAAGAGTAGAGCATGTATCCTTTCACTCCACAAGTACCACAGGCTTTCGACAAGTGTTTATTTTCACCCTATAGACACTTCCTACAGGTCAAAGTGGACAGCTTGCAGTTAGTATAGGTGGAAAACAGGAAGCACAAGACAGCATGGGGGGGGGGGCATCCCTTCACTCTCTTTCCTTGTCTGTTCCCTTCCTGGTCTTCACTACATCACCAATGACAGACAAAAAAAGAGCTATTTTAAAATGTCTATTTTAAGAGGTTTGTTTGTTCAAACAAGAAAATTCAGTCATCATCTTAAGATGGGCATACACTGTGTTTTTGCAGTTGTGTGTGCTTGTATGGATTTTTTATCCTATCGGGACAAATTGCATTGAAATCATTATGGTTGAAAATGATTAACAATTTGGATTACATATCATGGCTTTCTTGTGAACACACATGATATCTTTGTGCAAGTAATTATATTCAGTCAAGACTTTTATTTTTGAAACAGGCAAAAGTGTTCATTTTGCTTGATGAAACTACGATTAAACCAGAGGTATCAAACGGCCCCAGAGGGCCACATCCCGGCATGCAGAGTTAAGTTCCAACCCAACACACTTACCTGTAGGTTTCAAACAAGCCTGAAGAACACAACTAATCTGATCTGGTGTGTTTAATTAGGGTTGAAGCTAAACTGTACAGTTTGACTCCTGTGGATTAAACAATCTAAACATTTTGAAGGTTTTTGGGAGAACGGTGTCATGGAATAACAGAAAACTGTCAGGTATCATTTTAGAGTGCATTTACATCGGTCTTGCTTTATTTGATTGAATTCAACTCAAGTTCATTTACCCCATTGGTTCAGAAAATTTGGGCAAGAGTGAAGGCAGCAATCACACTCTGCTGCGCACAAAACAAACAGACGGAGGTCCAGCTGAAGCAGCGCTGTGCTTCCAAACAAACTCTGGTACAGTTTGTTTAAGTTGCGAACATGATCCGATCTGGATCTGACTCATTTGCAGAAAGCCCTGTGCCTTTAAAATGATCAGGAAGCCATAGTTTGAGTTGTGCACATACTGTATGACATCTGCTGTTGATAAGATACAATCAACCACGTTCATTAATGAACCACAACTAAAAAAAAAAACAGCTCTAGGTCTGATACCATCATTACAAAGTAAATCTGTGTAATACAATTTTTTTTTTTATAAATCTGTATAATACACATTTGAAATGAAGAATGCAAAAATTGCTTTAAGTTAATGGTACCTTATGGCCTGTTTCCACTGAGTGTTACGATGCAGGTCGGTAAGCTTTTATGGCCATTTCCACTGATAAAAGGTACCAAAATGCGAACCATACCATACCACTCTTTGGGTAACCTTTCCAAAGAGTACCTAGCACAACAAAAGGGTACCAAAAGCCCAAGCCAGATGCATAGCTGAACGTTATTGGTTTACAGGATTACAGAAACGAAGAAAGCGCTATTTTTAAATACACAGCCAAGACATTACATCGTAATACTTTATACATATAATAACGAGCAATGGTCAACCCGAGCTCAATCAAACCTTGTGGTCGTCTTGATGAACAGCCACAAAGCCAAGAAGAACGAAATCTGCTATGTCCTGTCGTTGTTTAAAGGTTCAGGACACCCTGGAGAACTTTTTTTTTTTATATTAACAGATTTGTGTGTGTTGAGCATCAGTTAAGACAATGTTAGCACCTGTCAGCTTTAATTGTGGGGAAAACTGGATAATTTTGAGCTTTTGTCAGCTAATTTCAGCTTCCGGGTTTAAAATAATTTTTGGGGAGGGATCAAAATCGGCGACGTAGCGCAGTACTGCAAGTGCAATGATGACGCGTCGGTTTCTCATTATTATTCATAGCGGAGTTTACTTATCCTATGAGAAGAGCCGGCTGCTTAATTATTCATGAGAGCACGTGCTTTCCGAAGGCAGACCTGCCAGTTTCAAGCAAGCTGTGAGTGAGACACAGACCAACGGCACGTAGCCGTTCATGAAGGCTCGTATGTGTTTGTTTCCATGATCCACGGGTTTGGTTGCATGTTTTTTCCCCGCGATCCTGTCAGGGCCGATCATACAGCAAAGCTGTGTGTGTGCTGCAAGCATTTTTGTCGGGAGAGCAGCACGAGAATTAGAGAATGGCGGACGTTGACTTTTATCAGGAGTTCGTTCACATTCAGACACATAGCCGTGCTGCTGTGTTTGCCTAAATCCTCTATATTACCAGCAGGGCTAATGGTTAAAATAGACAGGTCAGGAGACCTGTTGCACTGAGTCTGCATTCAAGATCTATAATTTAGACACGGGGATCGAGGGAGAATCCTCATAGTGTTTACATGAACACACTTATCTTTATAATGATATATATTGTGGTTATGTGTATATGAAATTACGAATAACAAATGTTTCAGGGCATTAAATTACTGTTTATTTCTTTGCATTTTAACTTTGTGAACTATAAACTCATGCGTCTCACGGTTTGTGTCTCAGTTTGTGAGCTAACTGACAACAACAGTTGTTCGCTCCCCTTCTCCCCTGCTGGCCACGCCCACTCCTGCCCGATGCTCGCGGAGCTCCACGCCCATTTATCATGCATCTTTTGAAAAAATTCTTAAGTAGACTTTAACCGAAAGTGGGGGGTGTCATGGCCCTTTAACGAGCAGTTTCACCTTGTCCGGAGAGCTTGCGTGTGCTTGCTGCGTGTTTATATTTGAAATAACGAACTTCATGAGCTGAAGATAATAATGTGTGCACGATTATTAAATTGCTTCTGACATCTGATCCTTTCAGAAACAAACAAACGTGAGACTGACGCGCAAAAAAACAAAGAAGAATGATTCTTTCAGCAAGCTAAAGCATAAACAAACTGCCATGTTTAACTATTATCCTCACATTTTGGACTATTATGAACTTGGAAAGATGGATCATTGATCAGCAGTTGTAATAAAATCATGCTCATAGAAAGGTTAGTAATGAACATTTATACAAAAGTATTTATGTGTATAAAGTATCTGTTTTGTGAGAAGTGCTTCTCATATAATATGTGAACAACCATTACAGCTTTACTGTCAACATCTCCTTGAGCAAGAATGACATCGCCTGCAACATTCAAATACACCACGCTCACCAAAAGGGTACCATTGGTACTTTTTGGCAGTGGAGACACAAACCTGATAAAAGTGACCTGTAATGGCTGACTTTAGCAGAAGTGTGGTTCTGAGTCACTTGCACAAATGGCAGTGTAAAAGCAAACTGCACCAAATAAATAAATGTTTAAAGCAGCATCATGTTTAGTCCAGTCCAAAACAAGTGAACTAATAGACTTTCATGGTGTGAATACACCCTACACAAAAACTATACTGTAAATGATCTGAGATTAACAGTTTAATTATTGCAGGTACTAAATCAGTGTCTATTTGTAATACTGAACTTTGTTGATTTCACACTTGAGTAATGTATTCAAAATTAAATAAAAGACAATGTGAATATAGAGTATTTATTTAGGCAGTCCTGGCAGAGTTATAGGGCAGTGTACTTTAAAGTCTGAAAAAAGTCTCAGGATTACTGGTTGATTTCATCTGTGCAACTCTTTATTAATATTAAAGTAAAAGTCAATGCTTCATATACTATACAAAGGCATCACTCAGCACTTGTGCATCTGTTGATTTCATCTTATGTGTGTATTATTTGGTTGCATTTGAAAAACTTTTTTTCTCTCTCTTAAAAATATATATCAATTATATTTTTGTAGCTTGAATAGATACTGTCTTAATTTGACATGTAAATTACAGTACAAAAACCAAGTAATGCGCTGCCAGTAACTGTTTCGGTTATTTTACAGATTGATTTTTAGTACTAGTGGCCTTAATTCCAGTGAGTTGAATAAAACTGTTCCTGTAAAACCTCCCAGAATCTGAGAACATCAGAGGAAACAAATACAAATGAAGGTCTGTTATGTGTTTGCCAAATGTGAACTGGTGCATTTAAACGCTCTCCAGAGGCTTAGTGCTTAGTTTCATCTCCATGACAGTACTAAACAAATGGAGGGAAACAAAAGCCATGCAGTGAAATGTCATAACGAAGTCAATGTCCTCTTCATAGAATAGTGCAATCATCATTGTCAATTGTTCAGACGAAATGTCCTCTTAGTCCGTGTACAGTCATTTTTCTCTAGCAGACCTTAATGTCATTAAGCATGAATGATATTTCTGTGTCGTGATGGACCACAGCAATTACTGAATCCTCAAAGACCTCTTTCATATGATATTCGATGTTAAGAAGACAGAGATGTTTGTGATAAATTATAGTTTCCAAGGAAAATGCACAAAGTGTATAGCAGATTTATTTACCACAAGGCAAAGCCAAGATTTAATCTAATGTAATTCTTATGGGAGTATCTACAGATTTTAGAGGAATCAATAATAATAATAATAATAATGAATTAATAAAACGAGAATACACTTTTGGTAATAAGTAATATTAAGTCTATGAAACAAGTCTCCCATGATATCAAAAGCTCAATTTTTTATAAAAAAATACAGTAAAAGTAGTATTATTGTGAACTCCATTTATAATATTGTAACACAATTTGAAATGCAATTTATTTATGTGATTTAAAGCGGAATTAGCACATTTACTTCAGTTAATATTTTCACATGAGCCCTCAGAAGCAGGCTTATATTCTGCTTTAATGGACAATGATCATCACGTTCACAAGTTGTGCAGCATAATATTTCTGGAGACCAATTTTTGGATGAATCTAAAGTTAAAAGGAACAGCATTTTTTTTAAGAATTTGAATTATAAAATGTCTCCTTGTCACTTTTGCACAACATAATGTGTCCTTAAAGAAAGGTATAAATGTAAAATGCATCCCTTATTGATCCCAAACCTTAGAATGTGTCGAAAAAATAAATAAATAAATAAAACATAGGGCTGGGCGATTAATCAAAACGTAATCGAAATTGACATTCAAAACCTATAATCGGTCTTATGTATGGATCTAATCGATGATCGAATTTTTCCAAGTCGATTTTTTTTAGTACTTTCCTTACCGCGTGTGAAGTGTGGTGACCCAGCTCTGCTAAGCCTTTTAAAGGCTATAATTTATACTTCTGCTGCCACACCAGATCTCTGATCAAGTAGGATGATTGACCCATTCTTGACTCTTACTTTGCACTATATTGACACTAAACGGAAGCTGTGCCAGAAATGCCGACATATTTTCTATTAGATTAACATTATTATTTACATTAAAATATTTGTTTACAGGAGACGCAAGAAATGCATTTATATTTATTGTTTACAGACTATATAAGAGTTATTTAATTAGAAAAGATAATGCTTATTTTCTACTTTTAATATGAAAAACATTGAAAATTATTCATAAAAAAAAATATTTTCACTTTTTATAAGAAAAAAAAAGTTACTTCATTTTAGGCAATGTGTTTTAATTTCTGTTGTTCAACAGTGATGTTCAATAAATAATTATAGATTATTTTATTTAAATATTTTAAAATCAGGTAATGTACCCTTCATTCAAAAATCTCTCACATATGAGCATGTTTACTGTGCAAAACTTGTCTGAACTATGAGGGCAAAAAAAAAAAGCAAAATAATGGTTCATTATTCGTAATCAAGTTAAAATGTTCAATTAATTGAGCATTTGATAGGCCAAATCGCCCAGCCCTATTAAAACAGTTTTCCCCCCCTAAAAAAACGTACATCGCAAGCATTTCATATTATACAAGATGTGTAATCTGCAAAATGATTACATAAGCGAACATGCAAGGATCAGCAAATGTGCAGATAGTTTACAGAGCTTTTGGAGATTTTGTGTGAGCCTGCTGACACTCATCAGACTGACTTGGAATAAACTAAATGTCTTCTACTTTAATTTATCAGCACTTAAACTATGGAGACATCTGACTACTGCACTATTGCCTGTAGAATGAACTGAATTAGTCACTGAGTGGTTTCATTTCAAACTGAAAACACTTGCAGGGAGGTTCTGCCAAAACAAATCAATGAGCATTTCAGAGTGCTAAAAGGAGTTCACAGCGAGAGGAGAAACATCCTGAAACAGAGCCTGAATAAGAGACATAAGAACCATTCTGTTACACAGGGAATAGGGGAAATTCTTCATGTGAACTGTTGAGGACAGATGTGCCTTTCTGTGATTAATTCTCCAGGAGATTAAGCTGATCAGTGAATGATCTTGGTCAAACAGAACTGCTTTGTCCTGAGCAATCGGAGACACTTATGCACATCAGTGCAAAACAGTCAAGTGTTTGTTAAAATTGCATAAGTAGAAGCTAAAGGCTCATATTGGATAATCTAAAACTAAATCTGTTATGAACACGATATGTGTTGTTGATTCTGGGAGGTTTGGTTTGATTTATATTGACTTTGGTTGCATTGCTCTGTTAGTGAGGATCAATTGAATAAGTGCCGACATCTGAAAATTGGTGAACTGTGTCCACTTTTAAGTGCTGTCTGACTGAACACAACCTAAATAAAATACATCTAAACAAACCAAAAACACGAAGCCATTAGGTGTGCCTATAAAAAAAGAGAATAGCACGCTCAAGTATAACTGTACACGACATCAAATGAGAATTAATGTAAATTGAAGTACAATATAGACATCAGAAATGTGTCTGGGTGTGCAATAGAGGAATTTCTGGAGTTGTTTGGATTTCTTTATACATTCATTAAGTTATTTTTATCTGATAATAAATTGTATCAAATGCAAGCACATACAACAAGCTTGCTAAAATGATTTTCATATTATTTTAAATTCAGTTCTTTTAAACTTTATTTCAAAGAATTCTAAAAATGCATCACGTTTTTTTCAAATAAATGAAGAAATATTAAGCAGCACACATGTTTTTAACATTGATGATAAAGTTTCTTTAAAAACTTTGCATTAGAAGAATAAATAATTTTTAAAAATATATTTTAACTTGAAACATTTCATATTTTCTGTCATACGTTATGATTTATTTACCAATTAAATGCAGCCTTTTTGTAATTAAGTTTTTATTTCCTAAAAGAAAAATATGAAATTTTTACCATTAGATTGAAAAATACTTTTAAGAACTATTATCCCCCATGTATCCCCCCACCCTTTTATATGCACACCAGGAAACACAGAATAACTGTAGTTTCCAAGCTTTTAGATAAATTACATTACATTTGACATTACTTGTATCAGATGAGGGTTAAGTGTCCAAGATTTCTTTGACGTCGTCTATATAGATTTTTCCAAACAGTCAGAATGTCCAGTTTAGCATGGTTGATCCGGGCTGATGACAGTTCCAGATACAGTATTTCCAATAGTGAATGCAACCAGTGCTTAACAGAAACATCATGAGGGGGTTTCCACCTCTCTACCTGTATTTTCTTTGTAGCAGTTGAAGCAGCTAGCCAAAATTTGTGGGCCTTTGCATTTAAGGTAAATTGAGAGTTATCATTCACTAATAGCAATACAGGATCTTTAGGGAAATTAATTTTTGTAACTTTAAATAAAATGTCCAGCACAGAATCCCAAAGTTTTTGCACCTCTGAACATATGTAAATAGCCATCTGGACACTGTGGTTCACAGAACTTACAATAAGGATGTGGAAATAAGCCTATAATATGCCGTGTACTTGTAGTAAATATGCCCTGAATAGTTTTGAAGTGAATAAACTGGCGATTAGGGTTTGTGGAGGCATGGAATGTATTAGTTACCCAATTGATTTGAGGTTGGCAGAGACAGATCGGATGTCCATAGTCTTTCTTTTAAAAAAGTATAAATATTAATACTTGAAAGACAGCAATAGAGTTAGGAGACCGTTGCTTTTCTTGGAGCATTATATATCCATTTCACAGTCGGATGGGTATGAAGATCCATACCCCACAGTGTCTTATGAAACTTTAGTGCTGACCTTATTTTAAAATATATGAATTAAATGCAGCCTTGATAAAAAAAAAAATATTTAATAAAATCTATATTTTTATGTACAGTATTGCAACAATAATTACTTTAGCTTGATTATGCATGTACAACATCATTATATGACTGCAAGCTTGTGCTCAAGGCTGTTGATAACACACTCAGCAATGTTTGACAATCTCTTGCACAGACCACTCGTTTCACTTTTTAAGACCTCAATGTATCATAAATAGCCATGTGCTTATATTTTAAAGTGGCAGCAGTCAAAGACTGGCATGAATAACCATGGACCACCATTTCAGCTTAAAATCTTCTTTTTATTCTACTTTAATTGATTAGAATCTGACTGAATTAATAGCTAATTGTCCTTTATTTGTGTGAACTGTCCCTTTAAATCACGAACATGCAGGTTTAGTGAAGTTTGATTTTGCTGCATTTCAGAAAATCTCAGAAAAAAAGGAAGTATGTGATTCCAAAGAGACACTCAAGAGCTTATGATATTACATAACAATATTTATACGGCCTTATACGCGGATATAGGAATGTTAGCTGACCAGGCACTTCTCAAAGCTAGACGGCTTACATGAAATCAGCCAGAACAACCACTGGGGATTTAGGTTGTGTTACAGACCTGTCAACTCATCTGCGCTCACATGGAAACACTTGAGCAACACATTCTTTGAGACAAAGAGGGAAGAATACATGAATTGACCCCAAAAACGTAAACTCTGTCACCACTTATTCACACTCTTTGAGTTAAATTCATATTCTGTTGAAGAGGTAATTTTGAAGAACGGTCAGATAATGGATAAAACGTACTATAGAAGTGAATAAGGACCAACAATCCTCAAAATATAACCTTGTGTGAAAGCACCAATAAACAAAAACATTAGCACGGTCCACTTTAATCAGTAAGTTATTAACAAACATTACATAATGCTTAATCAGTAGTTCAAGGGCATTTGAATATGCATGCAAATATATTAAAGTTTGACATGCGTGTCAATGTTATAATGCTAAACAAATTACCTAGTAGAATAATTATGTAGCAACTAAAGTTATAAAGTGTTACATTCACATCAATTTTATATTATCCGATTGATAATAATGGGTTATTGTGTTTAGCATCCATAAAAATAAATATCCCTTACTTTTCTCCTGCAGTTTGTTGAGCTCCACCAATAAACCCGTATTTGTCGGGCTGGACCTCCGTGTTGGCGAAGCCGTTGAGCTCAGAGTCTGAGCCCCGAGAGGAGCTCTCCTGCTCGGCCAGACCGTCCGCTGTGCCGCGCTGACTTTTACCGTCCTTCCAGTGCACTCCATTGCCCGCATGAAGCTTAGCCATGCTGAATATCAGCTCCAAAACTCGCTTGCTTGTGGCTCAAAAAAAAAAAAATAAAGTGTCTTTCTGACAAAAACAGAATGGATTTCCTCCTGTCAACCTCCTTAAACTATCAACACACTGAGATTTGAGCCCCACACGCTCCAGTAAAACTACCGATACGCCATATCTGATTATAAAAAGCATAAACACTTACAGTCAGGTGAAACATGGGTTTCTTTGACCCTGACAGGCCATTGTAGATGTTTACTTACTACATTTATATATGACAGTTTACACGTACATAAAACCATATTATAAATAGATGAAGCGTAGCTTAACCAAATTACGTAAATAACATCCTTCTCACACTTTCTACTGTTTTTTGAAGGTTAATATAGATAAAACTCGTCTGAATGCAAGTTAATATTTGTCGTCAGTCAAATTCGCACAACCCACAAATGCAGTAACGTTAGTTAGTTAAGAGCTAACAAGCTAACTCGACGTAAAAAGAGCTTTTTAAATCTCCGCACAAATTAACAAAACTCAGACTCACTGTGCTGTAAAGTCAGCGTTTGTGCAATGTTTCTGACGCCATCGCTTTAATCTTATTTCATATAATCTGTGTTTATGAACCTTTGAATGTGACTGAGTGAGTGGTTCGTGCTAAAGTCGCAGCCTCTGGAGCTTTGAGGAGGCGTGGCGGAATATGCGCAGTAAAGCGCGTGTCTACAGTGCAGCAATATTTACAAATGCATTTATTTATTTATTTATTTGTTTATTTATTTATTTACAAAAGTTTATTTAAGTTATCAATCGTTGATTCTACTGACCCAAAACATGATTATATTAGTACGAGGGACCAAACTGAGGGGAAAAACTAAATTTAAGATATTTAAATTTCAATTTTGTATACTAAATCTGTTCTAATTGTACTGAATGTATTTACACATTTATTTGCACATATTTAAATTATAGAGGAAGAAGCCTTCAAATACAATAAATAAATAAATACATTTATTCATTCATTCATTTTTTTTCGGCTTAGTTCAGTTATTAATCTGGGGTCGCCACAGCAGAATGAACCGCCAACTCATCCAGCATATGTTTTACGCAGCGGATGCCCTTCCAGCTGCAACCTATCACTGGGAAATAAATACACAAATATATAAATAAATGAGTAAATAAATCCATAAATTCCTGCATAAATAAAACAATATATGAATAAATATGCAAATAAACAAATGTATATAAAATTCACAAATTCCTGCCTAAATAAATATATGAATAATTAATAGTGTGGGCAGCTAAATTATTAAATAAATTACACGAATATTGGGGCCCTTTCAAATGTTTATTCATTCTTGAACATAGTTTCATGTTTACTTTTCCTCAGCTCCAGGGGCCTGGGGGGGATACGTCCCCCTTGCTTTTAGAGAACGACCATTAAGAAAACAGGTGATTAAGAATGTAATCTTTGTCCCCTCACTTTTAAAATGACCACTACGCCCCTGCTCAGCTCAACATGCTAATGAGAGGGTGTCTGTCAATCATCATGCAAATGTTTTCTGAGATCAACCAATGATGGCATAAAGACCACCCTTAGATGATTGACAGACAGCCTCTCATTGGCATAAGGTAAATTATTTGTGTAATTTATTTAATTATTTAACTGCCTGTAGGTATAATTATTTATGTGCTTATTTATACAGGACTTTGTGAATTTTTATATACATTTATTTATTTATTTGCACATTTATTTATCTATTGTTTAAATTATGCACAAATTTATACATTTATTTACTAATTAATTTAATTATTTTGAGTATTTGTGGATTTATTTATTATTTTTTCAGGTTTTGTCCTCCATAGTAAACTGGTTTAAGCTGCTTATTTATTGTATTTTAATCAAATTTCAGGTATTTTATTTGCTTGGATTAACTTTAATTTTTATATTTT
Organism: Danio rerio; assembly: GCF_052040795.2. Classification (NCBI taxonomy): domain Eukaryota; kingdom Metazoa; phylum Chordata; class Actinopteri; order Cypriniformes; family Danionidae; genus Danio; species Danio rerio. The sequence goes on along the minus strand of NC_141030.1, from coordinate 8,852,837 downwards.
ATCATTTTAATCGTATTTATGTATTAATTATTTTAGAATTATTAGATGTGTTGATCTTTATAAAATGTGATGTACTTGTTTTACATCTTTATATGATTTTACACATAACTGCAGCAACCACAATAAACTATTGCTTTGAATATATATATATATATATATATATATATATATATATATATATATATATATATATATATATATATATATATATATATATATATATATATATATATATATATATATATATATATATATACATACACACACACACACACACACACTTACACATAATTATTATCATTATGGTTGTGGTTGTTACTTTTACCTTTGGATTCTATCTAGATATTCAAACCATTTTATCTTTGCTAAATATACTGTCAAAAACCAAACATCAATGGAAAGACTATTTATTCAGCTTTTAGATTATGCATAAATTGCATATTTTATTAATTATTTGAATTATTCAGAATTTTCCAGTTACTTGCCATATTTTTAAATGGTTAACTATCTCATCTATACTGACCATTGCCTTTCATCATGACAAAGCAGTGATTATACAGTGCTGTCCTCACATGCTGATCTCATGATTCTCATAAAGAACTTGAAAAAAGCCATGCTGAATGTGCTTACATACTCAGTTTACATGCATGACCACACATTCATAATTCAAATGTATCTGCAATATGTTAATATAGATATTTTTAGATTTTGTTAATGGACAACAACTAAAACATATGCACAGCATAACAGTAAAAGTACAGTTAATATATAAACTTTAAATGAACAATACAAATAATTGTTTAATGAAAAGAAAAAGAGGCAAAATTAATAAAAACTATATTCATTTTTTTCCCAACAATTTCAAGCCAGTGAAAAAGTTGCTTAAATCAAGTTCATGGCTGCCCTCCTGTGGATAATTTAAATATTACCACATAAAGCCATGCCCGCATAAGCTAAGGCACATAAAGCTTGTAGCGCAAAAGTTTCACAAAATTTAAATCCTGTTATTATTTGAATCAATTCAAATTATACAAATCATATTATCATAGTTATGCTAAGCACTGAATATCATACAAGCGTCACCAATGTACGTTTTTAACCCTTTGGTATTTCTTGAAGCAAAAATTGCATTTCAATATGAAAAGTCTCGTCGTAGGACACAATCATTTCAATACATTTCCTCCTCATTTGCATTTTGTATCTTTTGATCAAATTTTTTCTCCCAGAATATTTTTCCCCCCAGAATAAATTACCACAAAGTTCAAGAAGAAGAAGAAGAAATAATTAAATACAATCATCAAATGTAAGGCCATGATATGTGTCTCGTTTCTTGCCACACAACCCTTCATCTATGTTAGCTGCTCCTCTGTGAATGTTACTTTCATTTTCATCCCAGGTCTTCTTCCTTAAGATTTCTGTTCATGTGTTTGTGTGTGCAATAGCAAGGAAGTATTCAATCTAAACAAATTGATGCAGCTTAAACCATAACAGGCAGAGGCAGGAGTAACAGGCAGGAGGTAAAGCCGGCCTCAGTCTTTACACGTGTCTGTGTGTGTGTGTGTGTGATAAGAGAAAGCAAGAGGAAGAGAGAGAGAGAGATTTCCAGTGGTCTGAAAAGAGCAGTGTTTTTTTTTTCAGTGCAATGGCTATCGCTGAATACAAAGATCAGAGATGATTTTCTGCCAACATATAAGTTTTCCTCATAGGCTTTATTATCAAGGGATACGGCAAACATATTATTTGCGAGGCTGATTTTTTTGAATAACTAAAAAAAAAGAATCTTATCCAAATTATTTTTACTATAAAATGAGATCTGGGCCTAGGGGAGAGCAGGGACAAAAGTAACATTTTCCATAAAAATAATTGTTAAAAGATAATGTTTTAAACAGAAATATATTTTGGTGGTTCATTCCGCTGTGGCGACCACTGATTAATAAAGGGACCAAGCCGAAAAGAAAATTAATGAAATGAATGAATGAATAAATTTTTGCTCTGGTTACTAACTCACAAGAGTTTTCTATCAAAAACAGGTGTTATTTTGTATCAGTGTAGAAAAACTCCAATATAACTTAACTTCAAAAAAAAGTTGCACATTGTTACTGTTGACCCCATCAGCAGGGACGAAAGCAAAACACGGGTGGGTCAAAAGTAACACAACAATATAGATTGATTTACTGGCTTAATCTTGCTTATTTTAAATATATCAGACTATGAATACCTTGTTTATGTTAACTGCAAACATATTTTGTCCTTAATTTTTTTCAAAAAATATTAAATAAACCACATTTTCATTTTTAATTTCAGTTCCATCAAATGTTTTAAAAGCAATCCAACAATGCAAAATGTTGCCATATTCTATAATTTTTTAATATTTTTTTATTATTGTATGCATTAATATGCATTCATCATACGAGTCAAAACACTAAAAACTCTAATGTGGAAGTGAAAAATAAGATATGGCTATTATCAGTGTGACATAAATAACAGTGTTACATTCGTCCCCACAGGAACACTTGCCATTTACACCTGATTTACTTTTAAACTGAAAAACTCAAGGATGTGTTATTGCACTAAATAACCTGTAGATTGATCATTAGTGTGACACATGAAACGAGAAACACGACTTGTAATAAGGAAAAACTGCTACAGTAATTTATTTTTTGCACTTAAAAACTGGAATTTGTAGCTAACTGCGGGACATGATCCTGAAATAACATGATATTTGGCAGCTCCATCAAGGGTTGTATGCTGAATGTGCTGTTATAGCCTGGAAATCAAATGTTGTCAGGGCTTCGCGAAAATTGCTTTGTTACTTTCGTGCCATTTTAATTTCGTTCCTACTCTCCCTTACTGAAAAACACAAACGATGTAACAGAGTGGAGGAACTATGACGTCAATTTGTATGCAAAAACCCGGAAGCGAGTTAGCATTTCCGATTCCCTCGTCCCAAAGTCAATAGTTTTTTTCAATGGGATTTTAGTAAAATTGCTTAAAGGGTACCTATGGTCAAAAATGTACTTCACAAGCTGTTTAAGCTGATGGTATAGACCATCATATTGGGGTGATATAAACACATCCAGTCCTTTTTTTTTTTTTAATTTAACAACATAAAAACGATGGACCTATTGGAGCGGTTTTCAGACCGACCGCAACTTGATGTAGGAGTGCGGTCCCCCCGCCCACCGAATTGATTGACAGCTGGTGCATTAACATGTCCCAGTAGTCTAGTGTATAATCTTGTCAACAAGACAAGACGTGCGCAAAGCAACCGGGAATAAAAGGTCTGTTCAGTTCGCTAGGATCATCAATCGTCATCAAATGTTATCAAGAGTTAGTTTCACATGTTTAAAATGGTTTAAAACAGTGCACGTGTGTAATGAAGTACAGCGATTTACTTCAGCTTTACTTCATCAGCACAGCCGCGTGTCAAAACAAATATAAAGGAAGACGCTTCAATCCCGGTTTGTGGACAGTAAATCAGGTTTATTTTGTACATAAACATTACAGATATCCATACAGCAGTGGAGATTAACCTGTATCCTGTCACATTTGCGTGCAAAAAGAGTCGGAAGCAAAAGGCGCTCTGTCTGTCAGTCTGAGTGTATGTGTGTGCATGTGTATCTGTGTGTGTGTGTGTGTGTGTGTGCGCGCATGAACTTTGTAACGATATTGTGTGTGACTAATCAATGCAACTGCACAACAAATACTCATTGGTAAAGTTCTTACTGTAGTATTTCTCACAAACGCTACATAAGATCTTCTTCCTATAAGTCTCTCTGTTGTCTGACGCAGCCGAGGGAATAGATTAAGGCAAGCAGAAAGCCACATAGAAAAGGTAGGCGGGGAGGACTTGCCTTAAAGGCGCAGTACGACAAAACAACCTCCTGGTGGAAAGATGTATAAAACAAGATCTAGTAAAAGGTATAATGAAAAATCTGATGGGTGTTTTGAGCTGAAACTTTACAGACACATTCTGGAGACGCAAAACACTTATATTACATCTGAAAATAGAGGTAACCTAGGTGCCCTTTAAATAAGGTTTGTGGCTAATACAAACTCAATATACTTTCACGTTTTATTCTACCACATGTAACATCAGTTATTACATTCTTGATTTATTTAATAGGTTATGCTTCTTTTAAAAGACGACGCAATTACACTGCAATTTGTAACTTTTTGATTTAGTGGCTAATTCGTATAAATTCGTACAATCTAATTTGTACAATTTAGTACAATTTGCTCATCACCCAAAGACCAGCCTGATCTCACGAGAAAACGTAAGTATTTTACGTTTTGCCTGTTTAGTGGCTAATTCGTACGAATTCGTACGAGTTCAGTCGTACGAAATGGTACGATTTCAAAAAGGAGGCATGGCACCTAACCCCACCCCTAACCCCAATTTGTGTAATTGTGTTGCAAAGACGGTTGGGGTTACGGGTAGGGTTGGGTGCCACGCCTCCTTTTTAAAATCGTACAATTTTGTACGACTGAACTCGTACAAATTAGCCATTAAACTGACAAAACGTAAAATACTTATGTTTTCTCGTAGCTGGCTGTTCGGTTCACTTTCCGCTATAAACATAACATAGACGCCAGTTGGTTTACTATATAATGGAATGGAATATTGAGTTGTTGGTGGGGGTTTCTCGCTTTCTCTTTGCACCCCATTCCCTCTTTTCTGATGTTTCACCAGCCTGCTTTTTTAAACTGAAGTTGTCGTTCAAAACTATTAGTTCCATCTAAATTTTTTTTATAAAACTATTAAAAACCTTCACAGAAAATGTATAACCTACAAATGTCATTAAAATTCATTTCACAATTTTTCGAAATCATTTAAACATTAAAAGGCAGTCTATTTTTATAGGTTTTTGTGTGTTCTAGGATGGAATTGATATTAACATGCCATCAAAAAAAGCAAATATTAAGAGACCAATAAGATCAATACAGTTTCCAATAAAACTAAAATAATTAATTGTATAAGGATTAAACAATAAAACAACAACAAAAACTGTTTAACTTAACAGTTTATATGGGGCTGTTTTCACCAGTCAGTGTGTGAAATGTGAAATTCAAGCTGTCAGACAGAAAGAGTTGAGAAATGCACAGAGTCTAAAATGATACACTAAAAATAAAGTGGCGTAGAGACATCCTTCTCAGAAATTAGCATTTCACAAGCAGTTAAAATAAAATAGAAAGCAACAATTAATTCAATTTAAATGTAATAATCCTTGTTTTATTTGCAAATTATATTTCTTCACAGTGTCCAATAATATGTAGTCAGATTATTTGTGGTATGATGAAATGTAGTCCGGCAAAGATTTCTATCTGTGAGTCTGTGATTTCTGCACAATAAGCATCAACAGGTATTACCTAATAATGAATCAATTCATCTTCCAAATCGTCATGTAATCCATTGGTTACATCCTCGCCATTACACTTGCAGGGCAGGGTGCTTAAAAAAAGCAATGTTTTGTTCTAAAATAGCTCATTTTTAATTAAAAAATGTATTATTTCTTATTCTAAAATGAATTAATAAATTATAATCTTAAATCTCAATTAAAAAACTATAATAAGAGAATATTTTAACCCATACACAATATAATTTTTTCATGAAAATCTTGAATGTCACTAAAAATATCTCAATTTGTGCTCAGAAGGTTCACATTTATTTATTTATTTATTTATTTATTGTTGTTATTGTTATTATTGTTATTATTTTACCAGGAATTTCTCATTGAGATATGCATCTCTTCAACCAGGGGGTCCTTGCCAAAATGGCAGCACAAAAAGTTCCAGATTCAAAATTAGACACACATAAAATATAACAAATTAAAATTTACACAAAACATTTACATGATTCTTTAAGGCAAGGCTTCAAAAGATTTTCAAAAAGTTGGAATTGTTTCCTACATGATAACACTTATATTTTCATATTTAGCTGCCAGAAAGATATTACAGTGCCAAATAACTTGTTCTGTACAGTGGTGGGATTACAATTACAAAGCAACTGCCGTTTCGGGTTTACTACACTAATTTTTTTCACATGTATTCTTTTATTTAATGAGTAATTTTTAAAACTGTTCTCTTGCAGATCCATTTGTTTAAATTTGCACATGACTTTTCTCTCCACCCTGCTGAAGTGATCATAGCACAGTAATAATGACTGTGCCGATTGAAGTACCTGAAACAACAATGAAGCAATGGTTGGATTATTGGTAGACTCAGTCAATTATGAGTATGATCTGATAATGAGAGAGACTATTAGAATAAACAGATCAGTAATTTCTCACCAATCGGTCAATAAACTGCCATCGACCCAATTCCACTGTCTATAATGTTTCTTTGTCAGACCAATCCAATAAAAATCTGAAGCTGCGACCTTTAGTAAACACTTCTGTAAGTGAACAGTTATATATTATTAATTGGCAACTCCACTGTAAAAGAATATCTGTAAATTAATGTTTTAAGTCCATTCAGTTTTAAAACAGCTCCTATTATGGATTTTTGAAAGTGACCTTCTTTTCATGCAGTGTGTAACACAGCTCTAGGTGAATGAAAATATCCTGCAACGTTTAATTCTAAATGTGCATCTTGTATAAAGTTAATGTCTTTTAACCTTGAAAAAGTGACTTTTATGAACACATAATGTTCACTCACCAGCCATTTTATTAGGTGCACCTTAGTACCGGGTTGGACCCCTTTTGCCTTCAGAACTGCCTTAATCCTTGCTGGCAGAAATTCAGAAATATTCAGAAATAGAGATTTTGGTTCATATTGTCATGATCATGCATCACGCAGTTACTGCAGATTTGTTGGCTGCACATCTATGATGCGACTCTCCTGTTCCACCACATCCCAAAGGTGCTCTATTGGATTGAGATCTGATGACTGTGGAGGCCATTTGAGTACAGTGAACTCATTGTCATGTTCAAGAAAGCAGTCTGAGATGCTTCGCGCTTTATGACATGGTATGTTATCCTGCTGGAAGTAGCCATCAGAAGATGGGTACACTGTAGTCATAAAGAGATGGACATGGTCAGCAACAATACTCAGGTTGACTGTGGCAGTGACACGATGCTCAATTCGTACTAATAGGCTCAAAGTGTGTCAAGAAAATATCCCCCACACCATTACACCACCAACAACAACCTGAATCATTGATACAAGGCAGGATGGATCCATGCACTCATGTTGTCGACGCGAAATTCTGATCCTAGCATCAAAATTGACACTCATCAGACCAGGCAACATTTTTTCAGTCTTCTATTGTCCAATTTTAGTGAGCCTGTGCAAATTGTAGCCTCAGTTTCCTGTTCTTTTCTGACAGGAATGGCACCTGGTGTGCCTGGTCTTCTACTGCTGTAGCCCATCCGCCTCAAGGTTGGACGTGTTGTGCGTTCAGAGATGCTCTTCTGCATACCTCAGTTGTAACGAATGGATATTTCAGTTACTGTTGCCTTTCTATAAGCTGGACCCAGTCTGGCCATTCTCCTTTTAACTCACCTCATCCTTAAGACCGCCTCCAAATAAGTCACTCACCTTTGCATGAACAAAAGCACCCACAACCCTCTTTACTTTGTGTGATCATAAGAATCCCTTGCGTTAACGAGCAATTGGATAGGTGTACCTAATAAAGTGGCCAATGTGTGTGTATATTATGGTACAAAAACTTTGTAATAAACTGCATATTTTGGGTTCTTTTACAGACCTACCTCTCTATATATTATTATATTATATTACTTCAAACTGCTAAACTTTCAATTAAAGTCTCTTTGTTAAACTGTAGAGTTGAAATTTCAAAATCAAAAGTTGAGAGAGCAGAGATCAAGGTCCAACCATACAATTTACTACCGTAGATAAACAGAAAACACAAAATAATAAACTGTTAATTGACTGAAATATTTTACAGTGTAAATTGTAAAAAAAATAAAAATAAAAATGTGAATTTCACAGACCAACAGTGACTTACTTTTTCCTCTGGGCTCTTTATGATGGCCAGATCTGCATTTCTCTGTTGACAGTCTCGTCTGCTGTCCTCCCAGCTCTTCTTTTCAGATGAAATATAATAGAAACTGAAGTTGTAGTAAATCCACTTAAAGTTGTCAGAGAGCTGATCTGTAAACACAATCAGTTTAGAGAATTAAGTTCTTTCCATGCAAAAATGTATGCAGTATCAGGATTGAATTCATTCCTCATTACCAGTTGAGCTCAAAAGTTTACATATATATATAATCAGTTAAACAGAATAAACATAGAAAACCTTGCTCATAAAAGCCAAGCTGGAGTTCATCAATCTTGTTTTTTATCTGCTGTCTTTCTTCAATGAGGTTAGTGATGTTGGTTATCGTCTCCTCTCTTTCCTCATTGAGTTTAGTGATGTTGGTTAGTATCTCCTCTTGTTCTTCGATGAGTTTAGAGATGTGTGTTAGTAAGTGTTTTCTCTGGATGATGAAAAACACACAGAGCACTATAACAGCCGTCAGCAGAAGAGCACACAGCAAACACACACACACTTCAACTGCTCTCTGCTTTCTGCTTTTCACCGAGACGCTTCCTGAGGAAGAAGAACACAAGATGTTGACTTTTTATACACTCTTATGATAGTAACAACTTAATTACATTTACGTACCTGTGATTTGAGGTGGCTGGTGTTTCTGTGCAAGTGTCTTCAGATAAAGATGTCCTTCGGTATTGAAGTTTTCATAAACAGCTTCAGGTATTGCTGAGTCTGTCATTATGATGCTGTGTTAACGGTATGTTTGTTAAAGCTGCACTGCTTTGCTCTACAGCTCTACACTTTAAATTACTAAACTTCTGAAACCAACATTTCAACACCAGCTGAAGACAAATCTTTTTTTTTCGTAACCACGTTACCTAATTCTAAAAAGAAGAAGGAAGAAAAATCTCTTCTCAGCATCACTCCTCTGCTTAGTTTGTTTCCTAATCTAGCTTTCCAACAAAACATGGCATTGTATGTTGCTAATTGTTGATTCATATGTCCAATTGTTTATGCAATTGTGAGTTAAAATGTGCTTAAATGTAAACAATTTTATAATAACACAATCAACATGATCCCATGATAAACATGTACTAGTTTCATTGTGGTCTTTGCTTCTGTTTTTTTCGGTTCGTCCTTTCTTTCTCATGTATTCTAGTTCCTTTTATTGGTTAAGCCGGAAAGTTTCAACAGGTCATTACTAAATGTATCGCATTACCTTTTTATTGTCAAAGTTATGACCAAAAATGGATATGTCTGTTTTAAGAATTTCAACTAGAATAATTAAATTATTATTATTATTATTACTCATATATTAATAAAATTGTTTTAATCATGTTTCAATCTCGTACAAGTTTTCTAAGTTGCAAAATGTAACTTGATTTCCTTAGTCAGTTTAATGTAAGTGAAACTTTATTTGATTCAAATTAAAAATTGAAGGCAACTATTTTTATTTTTAGTAATTGAGAGAGCTCTACATATATATTATTACAAGTAACAATTACAGTCAGAGGGCTCAGTTATTACTATAGGAATTGTCATTGTAGCGCTCACTGTTCGCCTGCACACTCTTTGATCTGTAGCGGACGTAATGAGATCTTTCCGTCGCATGAACATTTTGAAAGCTACGGGCCCAGATGGCATCCCTGGACGTGTACTTAAAGCATGCGCACACCAGCTAGCGGGAGTTTTCATAAACATCTTTAAAGGGCCATGAAACCCCCTCGTTTCAGCAGGGTGTTTTCACACCTCTACTTTGGAAAAAGTCAGAAAAGTGGGCGTGTCCAGCTCTGTTTAGGGGGGAGTGTCGGAGGAACTAAAGTGGGAGGGTGTGGGAGTGTCTATTTGGGCACGCGCGAGTTTCAGTCAAAATACTCACACACAGGAGAAAGAGATGGTGTTTAACCTACATGGACATCTGTAGTGGAATTATTTGCCAAATTATTAAATGGTGGACTTTAACTGCAGTTTGGCTCTTTCATTCAGGGAATTCATTCATGTCCCTCGCGACAAACGAGATATTTGATTCGAGGATCTGCTCTAAGCGTGTATTTTTCATGCAATGTTTAATATCGCATGGCGAATGAAAGAAAAAAAAAACCTCCGCATTTTCCGGAAACTTAGATGCACACGGCAGGTAGCGTCAGAAAGCCGCGTGTGTTATTCCGGTCACTAAATGCGGTTAAAAACCCTACACGAGGTTAAAGTTTGGTTGTGGTCCTAACATGTTACGGTGCAATAGTTTACTTAGTTCGATACGAACAAACTGAATAAACAAAGAGTACTGGTCGCTCACTTACCAAATCTGTAGAGACAGGACAATCACCAGCAACTAGAGCCGCGTCTTTATTAAGAGGAGACTAAAGCGAATCCGGATCTCAGCGTTTGCAGATGAGAACAGCTCTCAGGTAAACAATAATCCTCCTTAGACACGCAAGTTATTGTTGTCGAGCGTCGCGTACACTGTTAATCCACACGTGAGTCTGAGCTCTCACAGAGAGAAAAAGAAAACGAAACTTAACGGCAGCAAACTATAAAACCAACACTTCACGCTTGTTTTGCCAACACAACGTGGCGTCTCTGTCGTGTAAACACAGTAATGAATATTAATGAAGTTGCACAATAGAGCGCGCTGATTGGTTTGAACCAAGCCTTACTCATGCACTAATGCAACAAACTGTAAGATGTAATAAGACTCATTCAGGCACAGACGTCCAGTCTGCAGGCTGGAATACAACGCTATTATGTCATGACCGTGACGCCGCTTCAAAAATTCGTTTCAAACAGGAAGTACGAATTTGCTTGAAATAACGCAAAAACAACCAATTTACACTTTTTAGTGAAATATAGGTGTCCTAATAGTGTTTTTAGCAGTGTGGGACACATATATGACTGTCAACAGCTCAAAAAATGTGTTTTGGTGTTTCGTGACCCTTTAACCTCTTGCTCTCTCTGTCTGTGGTTTCCACATGCTTTAAGACAGCTACTATTGTGCCAATAGCAAAATCAGCTAAAACCACATGCTTGAATAACTGGTGTCCGGTTGCTCTGACACACATCTACAGCAAGTGCTTTGAGAAGCTGATTAAAAACCACATCTGCTCGGTACTGCCCGCTCACACTGACCCTCTGCAATTTGCATACAGGAATAACTGCTCCACTGACGATGCAATTGCTTTCACCGTGCACACTGCTCTGTCTCACCAAGCAAACAAAAACACATATATGAGAATGCTGTTTGTGGACTACAGCTCAGCATTCAACACCATAGTGCTTGCCAAGCTGGTGGTGAAGCTCCAGCCACTGGGTCTACACAGCTCTCTGTGCAACTGGATCCTGGACTTCCTGTCAAGCAGACGCCAGGTGGTCAGAATGAACAGCATTACCTCTTCCACACTGATCCTCAACACTGGTGCTCCACAGGGCTGTGTTCTCAGCCCACTCCTGTACTCCCTGAGGTGAGCTTCCCTCCCTCCAGGACATATGTAGCAATATGTAGCATGCATTGTACTTTAATCAATCCATACTTAAAACAATACTGCCTACAACTACTGGTGCACATATTCATTGTTCATATTGCTGTCAATTTTATATTGTCCCGTTTTTTTTTTTTTGTTTGTTTGTTTTGGGAGTATGCTGTTGTATTTTGCACTGGCTGTATTTTGTACTGTCTGGAGCCAGCACCTAAGCTTTTTAATCATCATAGCACAAATGCTGCTGATGATGTGACAACAAAAGTGATTTGATTTGATTTGATACAGATGCATCTAAAGATAGTGGAAACAGAGTGGGGGTAGCATACACAGTAATAGATTTTAGAATAAAAGTTATTAAAAGAATCTCAGATGATGTATCAGTTTATACTGGAGAAATGGTGGCAATACTAATGGCACTTCAATGGATTGAGGAAAACAGATCATTAGGAGCACTGGTATGTTCGGACTTAAATTCCTCACTGATGATGTTAGAGACATTCTGAAAGCAGAAAGGATATATTGATCGAAATATTGCAAACACTGCATTGCATTCGGATGATGGGATTAGAAGGTCTGTTGGGTTTTAGCTCATAGTGGAAATTAAGGGAAGAGTAGGCAGACGAGGGCGCTAAATAGGCTTCAAGAAATTCATTATAGACATGGAATTAAAATATAGTAAAAGTGAGATAAAGGTTTTAATCAAGCGACTTTTAAAAAATATTTGAAAAAAAACAATGAGAGACAGGAAAAAACGGGAGGTGGTTGTTTAATATACAAAGAAATGTGGATAAAGGAAGAATAAGTAGAAGTAGGAGGGAAGAGAATATAATTTCAAGAATTAAATTTGGACATCCAGGACTTAACAGTACATTGTACAAAATGAAACAACATCAGACTGGAAAATGTGGTTATCGTGGGCAAGAAGAAACCATGGAGCATGTAATTATGAAATGTCCAAAGTGCAATAGGGAAAGAATTTTAATTTGTTTAAAATGCTAAAAAAAAAAAAAAAAAACAAGTCAGATGAGGACTGTATAGAATTTTTAATACTAAAAAAAAAATCTAAATTAGATAAAAGAATATAGATAGAAGTGGTGTACGTGTTTTTTTTTTTTACTTTTCTAAAGATAGATAGAAAAAGTGATCATGGCCCACACTCCTAACCAACAGGTGGCGGCAATGCACCAAGAAGTTGTATGCTAACCGCCAATAAAACTCATGAGAAGAAGAAAAAGAATGTCTTGTGCCAGATTGTTGGCTGTTTCTCAATTCCAAGAATAGGAAGAACGAAGAGAACTTGTGTTATTGTGGAGACCAGTCTTGCCAGGTGTCCCAGGACGAACCAACTCTGGAGACCGCGAGGGCAGAGAATGTGTCCTTTGAGAAATGAGATGCTGCATTCTTCATGATAGTCACGTGACCTTCACGTGTTTTAAATTGTAAATTATTTAAACAGTGCAGCATTCATACAACGATTTATTGTTTTTTCCCATTTCAAAATATATACTCTGCATAAAAACATTATAAATATACATTGCACAATATAAATAAAACAGATTTTAATACGAATTTCAGCATATGTTTATTAATTTATTAAAATGTTCATGGTAATGTTTACTTTCACCGTTTAATTTAGGGAAACTCCTGAAGTAAATAAGCGATCTCTTTAAACTTTAATATTAAATCTAAATAAAATGCAACGCTTCCTACCTCCAGTCGCAATGACTTCTGGGACTTCCAGAGCGAGTTCGCTGCTCGAGTCTGCATCAGTGCGTCCTCGATATCAAGAACACATCCAGGGAAGTTTCACGCGTCCTCTGTTCTTGCGGTCTTAAGAATTGGAACTGAAATTTGGCAGTTGATGATAACGTTGCACGAGAACACGAGGACGCAGACAGCTGAAGAACGCATATTGAGAAACAGTCGTTGTGCTTGTTCCTTGATCTCGCCCATAGATATATACATTAGATGTTGCCTACGCCATTGTTGTCCATAAGAAGAAATGCGACTGTCTTGATAAGTGCGGTTGAATGACACTTATCCAGGGAGCACTGTACAAATATGGCAGCGCTATTGAAGCATGCTCAGGGTCCCTATACGATATTTAGTGTATATATCTATGGATCACGCTGACCCTGCTCGTATCTTTGCCTAGTTAAGCTAGTTTACTGCTCTTGTTTATGGAGATAGTTTATATCTAGTCTTGTCTTGAGGCTCCAGTGCTGATTTGCTTTACCTCTGCCTCTCCCCTGTATGTTAGAGTTTCCTGTTATCACTACTCACCGTGATCATATCCTTGCTCGCTGTCTATGGCTCCAGCTGGTTTCGTTGTGTCATCCGATACCCGATATTATAAATAAAACTAACTGTTGCTTGCAATTGAATCCAATCTCTTTCCTGACTATTATTGACGTTCAAACGATGGATCTGCGACAGTGTCTAGGGAAACACTCCTCACTACATCAATCTTTTCCCAAATGAGGCATTGTACTATGATAGTTCAGACGCAAGTTATGCTGTTGTTTGGGGAAATGCACCCCTGTAAAGTAACTTTTTATTTCAATAAGTGTTTTCAGTGAACTGTTATGTCACATACTTAAGATCAGCCTTCAAAAGCAATGCCTTTACAGCCGCAACCCATCTCTGGGTAACATCCACACACACTTATTTACACTCATACACTACAGACAATTAAGCTTACCCAATTCACCTGTATCCCAAGTCTTTGGACTGTAGGAGAAACTGGAGCACACAAAGGAAACCCACACGAACGCAGGGAGAACATGTAAACTCCACACAGAAACGCCAACTGAACCAGCCGTGGCACCAGCGAACAAGCAACCTTCTTGCTGTGAGGGGACAGCACTACCTACTGCGCCACTGCGTCGCCACATCTTTAAAATATTAACATTTATTTTACCATAGTATCTTCTATGGATGTAGCAGCACTCTAGTGCTCTTATTTCACTGCTTATAGGTTTAAATTTAAACATCTTTTAGTAACAGATTACAATGAGAATAAAATGCATTAAATAATGCCTAACCAGTGCTCAGATAATCGTGAGGTAAAGCATAACACATGTGAGCTAAACCATTTTTTTAATGATTACAATGGTGGTCAAGAGAGCTTAATGTGCTGCAACTTAAGAGAACACATGCACATAGAAAAGTCACCAGCAAATTAAGAAACCATCTTCATCAGTTTGACATTACACGTGACAAAGCCTCACAATGCAAACTCAAATAAAAATTGCAACGCAAATCCTAGATTACCGCATGAGCAACAAATAACCATGTATATTCTGTATAATTCATACATTAAGTTATCTATAAATTGTTATATACAGTATATATATATTTAGCAAGTACAGTTGAAATTCCCCAATTTCTGTTTATTGGAGAGAAGATGCCATGATGGCAGTAAATAATATTTGACTAGATATTTTTCAAGACACTTCTATACATCTTAAAGTGACATTTAAAGGCTTAACTAGATAAATTAGAGTAACTAGGCAGGTTAGGGTAATTAGGCAAGGTATTGTTAAATAATTATTTGCTCTGTAGATTATCGTGAAAAAAATATATAGCTTAAACGGGCTAATGATTTTGTTCCTTATATAGTGTTACAAAATGTAAAAAAATCACTTTTATTCTAGGAGAAATAAAACAAAAGACTTTCTTCAGAACAAAAAATATTATCAGACATGCTGTGAAAATTTCCTTTCTTTGTTAAACATCATTTAAGAAATATTTTTAAAAATTTAAAAAATTCAAAGGGGGCTAATAATTCTGCACCATAACCCATCAATTCCAAGAAAATTCAGCAGGTTAGATCAAAAAGATTTAGATGTGAAATTTATAATATAAAGATAATTTCATTGTTTTCAATAAACTTTTAAAATGACAAAAGAAGTCTTAGTCAATAAAAGACATAATTTTATTTAACATTTATATTTGACATTTATTTTATTACAACTTCCATAATGATTGTGGCAAAGCATAATGACATGGTTTAGTGCTGTTATACAAACAGCCGCATGCAAAGAGAGAGAGAGAAAGAGAGAGAGTATTTTAAAAAAAAAAACAAATGTAAAGATCCAACAGGAACAACACATTCAAATTGAATGACCTGACAAAGTAAAGCCCCATTCAGATCGTACAATTTTTACTGTTTAGATAAAATCTTGACAATATTGCCAGACTATGACATTCTGTCATTAAAAAGCTGCATAAATGACAAACGTCTTAGCAATTGTCTATAGGTTTCACCACTGACAGCAGTTTTCTCCCTAAATATTTACAATATTACCACAAAATTACCACAAAATTACCTTATTTTGAAATAAAACATAGTGAGTTTGTTTATTAGGTGATTGTGCTAAAATCTGCCAAAATATTGTGTTATCTGAACAGGGCTTAAAGAAACTTTTAACATATTTTAAATGGTATTTATGAAATATATGAAACTGAATAAAGAACAATCTAGGTCAATCCAAGAATATAAAACAAACAAGATAAAAATAAGATGTCCTTGGTGCAGTGTGTGTGTGTGTGTGTGTGTTTGTGTGTGTGTGTGTGTGTGTGTGTGTGTGTGTGTGTACTTGTTACATAATGAGTAATTTAAGGGTTAATATGTGTCCTCTCACAGATCCATCCATGTAAGGTATTGCAGGCATAAGAAAAGTACTTTGTTTCGGACACTACAGCGCAGTTGATGCTGTCAGACCCAAACCTAAAACATTCAATATTTAAACATCAGAATTTGTACTTTGCACCTTGCTAGATATTATTGTCCCTATTGGGAGGGGAAATTCAATGCTATGTGGAAAACTTCCACTATGTTAATTTTGTCATAATCCAATTATCTGAAAGAGCAATAAAACGAGCCAATGTAATGCCAATGAGTTGGCAGCGTCAGCGTGCACAGCTGGCTTCAGTTACAATCAATATTGTATAAAAACGCCGCTCGTGCCACGCTGAGGCATCCTTTTCATTTTAAAAGCCTTTCACAAAGCTTCTGAGAGAGTCATATGAGGGTTTCTCCGACTGTGATCAACGGAGGGAATGAGAGAAAGATAAAGCAGGCTGCTTCTCCCAGTCCAGAATGTGTGAAAAGTGGCGTCAGACGGTCAAGCTGTGTTTCTCCCTTGCCTGGTGTTCTTTGGGCCTAGTCCTCCAGAGCGGTTTGTATTGTTGCAAGTTTCATAAAAAAGCAACACGGTTGTGCAGTATGTCTTTTTTAAGAAGTCGTTCCGACCGTGAGTTTCAGGATGCAGTGGTTTCCTGTCCCTGGATGATGTCTCTTAGAGCCAGAGCCTACACAGCCGAGGGGCAGGCTGCTTCCACCTTCCATGCTATGGCCACCTACCAGCGCTAACAAGCGCAGGCGCTGGCCCAACTGCACGAGGGTGGTTCTGGCGGAGGCTTGTTGCATGAGATACACAATGCAACCAACTAGGCTCTGCGTACCACCAAGTCAGCTGTGTGTGCCCTGGGAAGGACGATGGCCACAGTAGTGGTCCAAGAACACCACCTCTGACTAAACCTGGTGGATATGTGCAAAGTTGACAAATTTCGCTTTCTTATCTCACCCACATCCCAAGCTGGCTTGTGCTCTTAGCCAGGCGGAGGTCTGGGCTCTACATCGCTCTATGACAGTAATATTTTTTAATGCCACCAAAACCTCAAAGAATGAGATGAATACTTTAGCGGTAGTTCTACCAGGAAGACTGAGGTGTCACGTCATTCATAATAATTATCTCATCAGCCTATAACAAGCAAGCAAGCAATGTATATAAGCTTATCTAAACAATCTGTTTAGTTGCCACTGCCAACGTTGTTTATGTCTCACAAGTTTGTTAATTTCTCTATCCGTGTTCACGTAACAGCTCAAAGTTGAAGGTTAACAGTTTCGTCAAATCACTTCAATTTCGCTATTGATTGATTTCGCCATTTCGATTTCATTACTCGCCGATCCGCCGCTCGTACTTTTAATGTCCTTGCACAAGTTAATGTTACTAGCTTTTAGCACTTCTAACGTTAGCTCCTACTCGCAAAAAATGTACTTCACGTAATTATGAATTTAATAATGCTGAAATCGTACAGTATTCATATGCAGACTACTATGTTGCCTTTTAAACAACCTAGAGCTTAACAGATTGTCCATTTCATGAAAAAGCCCAACGGGGCTCCACCTCGCACAGCGAGCCCAAGGGGGCTCCGTCTCACACATCAAGCCCAAGGGAGCTCCGTCTCGCACAGCAAGCCCAACGGGGCTCCTTCAATCTCTTGGCCTGTCGCGGCACACGCTCGATGTCTTCGGCCCGTCGGGGCACGCTCTCAATCTTCTCTACACATCAGGGCACGCTCTCAATCTCTTCGGCTGGTCGGGGCACACTCTGAATCTCTTCGGCCCGTCGGGGCACTCTCTCTCTCCTCTGCCCGTCGGGGCACTCTCTCTCTCCACTCTGCCCATTGGGGCTCTCTCTCTCCTCTGCTCGTCGGGGCACTCTCTCTCTGTCTTCTTTGCTTGTCGGGGCACACGCTCTCTCCTCTGCTTTTCGGGGAACGCTTTCTCTTTTCCACCCATTCGGGAAATCTCTCTCTCCTCTACCCGTTATGGCATGCTCTCTCTTTTATCTTCATTGGGGCTTCTAGCAAATATTAGCCTAATTGTGTGCTTCGCTTTATCTTCATGTTGGATCTCTTATATACCTCTCTGCCCATAAGGGCACTATTTAATCTCCATTTTGCATGAATATACAATGTAAGCTATCTCATCTCTAGTCATTCTGTTTTAGGATTGCTACAAAACTGAACCCTAAGTTTTGTCTTTTAGGGTTGGCTTCGCCCTGCCTTCATCTTCAGGCAGGATCTGCCAGCTCATCCAGAGTTCTGCACTATAGACGGGGCTTACGCCAAAGAACTTTATGAAAGGACCATAACAAACTCTCACTCATGGAAACAATTCACAATAAATGTTCAAACGTTTATCTACCTCCTAAAGTCTTTCTGGTAGAAATGAAAGCTTTAGCGGTAGTTCTACCAGGAAGACTGAGGTGTCACGTCATTCTTAATAATTATCTTGTTAGCCTATAACAACCAAGCAAGCCATGTACATAAGCTCATCTAAACAATCAGTTTAGCTGTATATAGGTGACGTTGAGGAAGTTTCCCTCCATCCACCCCATCACCACTACCACCAGGTCGGCCTCGTCTCCTCTCAGGGGGTTGGCTTCGCCCTGCCTTCATCTTCAGGCAGGATCTGCCAGCTTATCCAGAGTTCTGCACTATAGACGGGGCTTACGCCAAAGAATTTTATGAAAGGACCATAACAAACTCTCAATCATGCAAACAATTCACAATAATTGTTCAAACGTTTATCTGCCTCCTAAAGTCTTTCTGGTAGAACATTTTTTTTCATTTTCACCGGATGTGACATCCCGAACACTGCCAGTCTGGCATGCTATGTCTTCCAGCTTGCATGATCAGTGCACTTCAACTATGGTGCGCGGGGTGTGGGAGGACGGTCTCCCTTCTCTCACACTTCCAGCCCCTCCTCCAGAGCCTGGGTGTGAGGTGAGTGTTAATCTCTCGACTCCTGCTCTTTTGCGAGACCCCAGCACTCCCCGGTTGAGCCCTCCCACTCCGTGCTGCTCCACTGCTGGTACATCAGTGATCATGCCAATCGTCTGCATGATCAGACTTGACTATGCAATTCAATTTGCAAAACAGCCTTCCAAGTTCATGGGCATGTATTTCACCGGGGTCAGCCCTATGTCTGCCCTGTCTTGCCAGAGGAGATTGCTTTACTCTTGTCGAAGAATGCAATCGAGCTGGTCCCTCCAGACGAGATGGAGAGTGGGTTTTACAGCATGTACTTCATCGTACCCAAAAAGAGCGGTGGGTTACAGCCAATCCTAGATCTGCACATTTTGTACTGCTACCTTCACAGGCTGCCATTCAGAATGCTTACAAAGAAGCACATCATCTGATGCGTTCGTCCTCTGGATTGGTTTGCACTAACAGATCTGAAGGAAGCATACTTTCATGTCGTGCTTCCATGCCACCGTCAGTTTCTGCAGTTTGCATTCGAAGGTTGAGCCTGGCAGAACAAAGTCCTACCCTTCGGGCTCTCTGCCTCCACGGCTAAAATCAATGCGCGTCATTCATATTCCAGGCCAGCTAAATCATGTGGCCAATGTGCTCTCATGACAGCTTTTATTGCCAGGAGAATGGAGACTCCTCGAGTCTGTCCAGCTGATATGGGCGCGCTTTGGGAAAGCCCAGGTTGACCTGTTTGCTTTCTCTGAAATTGCACATTGCCAGTGGTTCTTTTCCCTGACCGAGGGCTCCATCGGCACGGATGCACTGGCCCACAGCTTGCCTCAGTGCATGCGCAAATATGCGTTTCCCCCAGTGAGCCTGCGCACACAGCTACTGTGCTCTCTGGCCCAACCGAGCCTGGAAATCAGAACTCTCCCTCCTCGTGATGGCCAATCCCTGGCAGATTGGTGAAGGTTTCTACCAAACCATTTAAGGACCAAGTAGTGAGCCTGCAAGAGCTGCCCACAGAGTAGGCAGACCCAGCCCTTTCATCACTGTGTCTTGTTCACGCTTTGTGAATTTATGTGGACCACACTCAGAGCTTTAGATCCTCTGAGCAGCTCTTTGTCTGTTACGGTGGTCGGCAGTAGGGAAGTGCCATATCTAAACAAAGGGTTGGCCCACTGGATAGTGGATGCCATCTCTCTCACTTATCAGAGCCAGGGGGATCCGTGTCCCCCAGTGGCGAGAGCAAACTCCACTCGGAACGTCGCATCCTTTTGGGCATTTGCACGCGGCGTCTCTCTAATAGACATCTGTAGAGCTGCGGGCTGGGCAACACCTAGTACATTTGCAAGATTTTACAATCTGTAAGTGGAGCCTGTTTCCTCAAAGGTGCTGGGAAACCCTGGTGAATGAGAAAATTCAATTGGGTGTTGTAACACACTTGCCGGATTTTTTCGGTCTAACACAGAGATACGTGCGCTCTCTCGCTTTGTCAGTTGAGTTTCCCACTTGGCGAATCCTGCAGAGTTCTTTCGAGGTCCCCAGCATCTGACTCAGTGGAGGAGTCAGATGTGTGCCTGTTACGTTGTTGGCATGCCCGCTGGTCAGCCCACGTTTCGGTTATAAGTGCCTGCTATGCACAATCTCCGCTAGCGATCCCATATGCTCACTCAGCCACGATGTAGTTCCCCCCTTCTTGGGTGGGCTCTGTTTTCCCTCCTCACTAACCATCTTCTCATATGAGCACTCCCCCTTCTCAGGGCTAGTCCATATGCCTTCTTGCCACCAGGTCTTCCCATTGAGGTAGCAGGTGGCCTCCACGGTGTCCTCCCTGTCGGATCTTTTCAAGCGTATTGTCATGTTTAAAATTTCTAGAACTTAACTATGTGTATTTTTACGACTCCCGAAAAATATATCTAAACAAATAAATCTTCTTAGGTAAGTGAGGTAAGTAAGGGTCAGGGGACATGTTAGAAGGCTGCACCTCTGGTGAGGCAGGTGCGGTCATGCTGGAGCTTGGCATAACATGTCACCAGAGACGTGGTAAGTTTCAATTGTTGTGTTTTTTATCATATATTTCCACATAGCATTTACATTCCCCCCCTCGGGGAATGAGGGTTACTTTAGTAACTGTTATACTCTGTTTATCATATGATACTAACTGTATATAGTAAATTGGTGATCACTCACCCATTTGCCACTAAAGGGTCATCAATCCATATCCAATTGTCTCCATTTGTCTGTCTCCAGCCAACCCATAAATTGTTATTCTGAAGAACCTTTTGCAAAAATGTCTGTAATGATAAATTATAGGTCTATATTTTATTTCTGCATAAAACATGATTACAATTCACTTGACCACCTTTTTATGTTCAATTAAATAAAGTAAATGATTTGCATTAGGGTAGATCGGAGGTTCAAACCTCAGAAAAAATAGCAGAATGCAAGATGGTAGGATGATTAAAAGAAAATTACTAAATTACATTTTAATAATAATAAAAAAACAAGAACAATATCAGAAATACAGAAATACACATAAAATGCATAAAAAAAATGACAAGATCTCCCACCTCCTGACCCACAAGCAATCATGTACCATGACAATTGCCTAAACTGCAAAAGCTTTAGTATATAAGAAGGTAGTATTTAATTTATTTTGTGCAGAATATGAGAAGTCAAAAGTCAAAAACAGAATCCTTTGTGAATTTTTCACAGGGAAAGAAGGCCCTAAGACTGAAACCGTTTCAAATGTAGCAGCAGAAAACACAAGCCCAACTCTGCGGCAAAGTGTGAAGATCAACAGAAAAGCAAATGAAAGTTTTTAAACCTGTAAAGTTAGAAAGTACATGCCCATTAACAAGAGGAGACTGAAGAGATTGAGTCAGCAACTCAGGTACTTAGCAAAAGCTTTACGCCCCATTCACATGAGGCTTCAGCGTCAACGCTTGACAGAGGGTGTGTCTGAGGTTGGGGCTGGCGCGATCGTCATAGCAGCGTCATCCAATGAAATTAGTGAGCAATAGACCATAGTATTAGTATAGCAATTGTATTGGCTGACGCCTCCGTCGGCGCTTGAAAAGTTGAGCAAGTCCCAACTTCTGAGGCAAGCAATGCCTTTGAAGCGGCGGCAAAGGATCCACAATGCAGTTTGGCAATGCTTGACGTCATGCATTCAAAGTGAATTGAAAGCGTTGAAGCTGACGCCCCGTGGGAATGGGGCAGACAGTCAATCAAAAGTTTAGCAAAATAACAACATACAACTAAAAAAAAAAAAAAAAAAGATTTTGCGCGCTGAACTTCTTGATGACAAGTCATGTGGTAAATTAAAATGAATTCCTCTTATAGTGATAATACACTGTCATGCCAGATTACCACATATTTGGAAACATTTTCTTGAAAAGATCATCTGTGCTACACTGTAAAAAATGCTGGTCCACAAAATTAATTCATGTTGTCCTAACATAAACTTAGTTGTTTTTGCTGTGGATTGAACGTAAAACAATTAAGCTATCCCATTCTGCTGGTGTGTGTGAAACTGCATGAGTTTGCTGCTATTATGCTTTTTTTTTTCCTTTCATATAGCACAAATTATAGCTATTTTGTGAATGTAAAAGCTCTGCAAAGATTCAAAGATCAAAGTGCAGAATAAATGGAGCTGTTGTCTCCTAAAATAAAGACGAGAGTAGTCAGTAATTCTAGCCTTATTCTAGAATCAGACGGTGACTATGTTAGAATATTAACTATGTTCTTGCATATCATGGACAAGAAAGATTGTTTCAATTCATTTTAAATTAGTTTGAACAAGCAGCAACATTTGCAATTGATAAAAAAAAAAAATAGGAGTATTTAAAAGTGCCATATAGTGCATTGGTCCAATACTTTAAATAATAAAAACAAATCTACATAGTAGGCACATGGCTTAGGTAAGTAAAAAAGAATCAGAACCAATTATATATGAACCAAGAACCAATTATATATGCTAACTATTTAGAAAATATCCTTAAGAATCATAAAGTCCATATCAAGTATATTTGGAATGGTTGTGCATGTTAATGAGCTACACTCTGATACTCTGCATCTCAGTGTGAATGGCCCTACCCTAAAATCTAATAACCACTGTAGTAGATGAACAAACAACATGTTTTCTTACTTTTTCCTCTGTGCTCTTTATAATGGCCAGATCTGCTCTTCTCTGTTGACAGTCTCGTCTGCTGTCCTCCCAGCTCTTCTTCTCAAATGAAATATAATAGAAACTGGAGCTGAAGTAAATCCACTTAAAGTTGTCAGAGAGCTGATCTGTTAATAAAACCAGTTTAGAAATCAATTTAAATGAGTCAATCTCCATAGTCATGTCAGAATGAGCTGATAAAACATTAAAATAATTCACACAACTCCTATCATTTAACTTCTCATGACGTAAAAAGCTACATTTTTGTAACAAACAACTCAATTCTCCCATGGATTTTCAAAAAATACTTTCACCCTCCTAGATGCCTTGTTTTTGTCCCTTATACCTTTTCTTGTTTGTCCACATAGTTACCTGTATTCGTTGCCCTAGTTATTGGTTTTTTACCACCCCCATGGCTTTGCTACCATGGACTCAACAATCCATTTAAACTGACCATGGTGTTTCTTGAGGGACACTAAGTGGAGTTCCTAAATTATGACCTGACAAAATGTTGATCCCCCTTCAGGACACCACTTCAGTCATTTTGTTTGCAACACCAGTTATAATGTCTAGCACTCCAAAGTCTCGCACCATCATAGCTACCCCGGGTATGGTTACTGCCCCAGGTTATCACCCTAGGCTGTTATCCCAGCGCCGTGCCCATTTATGCCTGCAGATTCTGAGCCTCCAACTGTCATGGTCACTGTACTATAGCTCTCTCCCATCATGGCTGCTGCTCCCGAACCGTGCCTTAGCATGGTCACAGACCCAGAGCCTTGCCCTCTTCATGGCCACCATCCCGGGTTGTCGACTAACTGCCGTTCCTGAATCTCGTCCTTTCATGGGAGCCTGCCCTGAGCATTGTCTCATTACTGCTCTCATCTGCACACCTGCTCTGCTTCGGCTTCCCTTGCCCTTGCTTTCTGCCCTGCCTCAGTGAACATCCCCAACATAGACCTGGTCTCTAACCAATTGTCTGTCTTTGTTCCACCTCTCTGCTTGACTCTTTATGTTGGAGGATCTGGAAGCTGCTACTCTCAGCGGTTCAAAGTTCCAACAATGCAAACTAGACAAAAAGCGAACTTCTAGCTATTTCTAGGAGTTTTGAAAACATTTCTCAGGAGTGAAAATGCCTTTAAATTATGGTTATGTATTAAAATGAAATGAGTTGTATAAAAAAGAAAGTAGACTGTGTTGTAGACAAAAAAAGTACAGGCAATTAAAGAGAACTTTACCCTGTTCATGAAGCCAATGACGCAGCTGGTTCTGCTCATTCCTTATCTTGTCTCTTTCTTTAGTCAGGTCATTGTTGCTTTTCAGTATCTGCTCTTTTTCTTTAGTCAGGTCATTGTTGCGTTTCAGTATCTGCTCTCTTTCTTTAGTCAGGTCATTGTTGCTTTTCAGTATCTGCTCTTTTTCTTTAGTTAAGTCATTGTTGCGTTTCAGTATCTGCTCTTTTTCTTTCGTCAGGTCATTGTTACGTTTCAGAATCTGCTCTTTTTCTTTAGTCAGGTCATTGTTACGTTTCAGTATCTGCTCTTTTTCTTTAGTCAGGTCATTGTTACGTTTCAGTATCTGCTCTTTTTCTTTAGTCAGCTCATTGTTGCGTGTCAGTATCTGCTCTTTTTCTTTAGTTATGTCATTGTTGCGTTTCAGTATCTGCTCTTTTTCTTTCGTCAGGTCATTGTTGCGTTTCAGTATCTGCTCTTTTTCTTTAGTCAGGTCATTGTTACGTTTCAGTATCTGCTCTTTTTCTTTAGTCAGCTCATTGTTGCGTGTCAGTATCTGCTCTTTTTCTTTAGTTATGTCATTGTTGCGTTTCAGCATCTGCTCTTTTTCTTTCGTCAGGTCATTGTTGCGTTTCAGTATTTGCTCTTTTTCTTTCGTCAGGTCATTGTTGTTTTTTAGTATCTGCTCTCTTTCTTTCGTCAGGTCATTGTTGCGTTTCAGTATCTGCTCTCTTTCTTTAGTCAGGTCATTGTTGTTTTTTAGTATCTGCTCTTTTTCTTTCGTCAGGTCATTGTTGCGTTTCAGTATCTGCTCTCTTTCTTTAGTCAGGTCATTGTTACGTTTCAGTATCTGCTCTTTTTCTTTCGTCAGGTCATTGTTGCGTTTCAGTATCTGCTCTTTTTCTTTCGTCAGGTCATTGTTGTTTTTTAGTATCTGCTCTCTTTCTTTCGTAAGGTCATTGTTGCGTTTCAGTATCTGCTCTTTTTCTTTCGTCAGGTCATTGTTGCGTTTCAGTAACTGCTCTCTTTCTTTAGTCAGGTCATTGTTGTTTTTTAGTATCTGCTCTCTTTCTTTCGTCAGGTCATTGTTGCGTTTCAGTATCTGCTCTTTTTCTTTCGTCAGGTCATTGTTGCGTTTCAGTATCTGCTCTCTTTCTTTAGTCAGGTCATTGTTGTTTTTTAGTATCTGCTCCCTTTCTTTCGTAAGGTCATTCTTGCTTTTCAGTATCTGCTCTCTTTCTTTCGTCAGGTCATTGTTGCGATTAAGGATCTGCTCTCTTTCTTTAGTCAGGTCATTGTTGTGGTTCAGTAACCGCTCTCTTTCTCCTTTGAGGTTAGTGATATTAGTAAGTAACTGCTCTCTTTCTTCAGTCAGTTCATTGCTGCGCTTTAGTATCTTTTCTCTTTCTTCATTGAGGTTAGTGATGTTTGTTGGTAAGTGTCTTCTCTCGATGGTGAAATACACACAGAGCACTATTACAGCTGTCAGCAGAAGAGCACAAAGCAAACACAAACACACTCCAATTGCTCTCTGCTTTCTGCTCTTCACTGAGATGCTTCCTGAGGATGAAGAAAACAAGCTTTTGACTTTTTCATTGTCTCTTATAACAGTATAAACCTGAATTTACACTTACATACCTGTGAGTTGAGGTGTCTGGTGTTTCTCTGTCTTCAGATCTAGACATCCTTCAGTATCTTCTGTATTTATTTTTTGATAAAAAGCCTCAGGTATCTCTGACTTGGTCATTGTGATGCTGGGTAAATGGAAGGTGTGTTTAGGCTGCACTGCTCTTCTTTTCAGTTCATTCAAATAATGAATCTTCTAAAAAACGTTTACAGTAGCTAAACCCTTTCCGCAAGCACTTAACCACACCTCACAAGAAGAAGAAAAAAATGAATTGTCGGCATGTCTCCTTTGCTCTAGCTGGTTTCTTAATCTAGCTTTTCTAATAAACAAGGCATCCCCCACTAATGTAAGTCCCCACTAATGTAAGTCACTTTACAAAAGTTTTACATGACTAAATGTACATAACTACATTATTAACGATTTAAAGTTCATAATCACGTGACAAAAATGTATGACATGACTTTCGTTTGACGTTTTGTTCTGCTTCTTTGAGTTTGGTGTTTTTTTCTCATGTTTTCAAGTTCCTTTTATCGGTAAGCCTATAGGGTCATTGCCACCTAATGACACTTTAGGTCATCAGATTCATTGTCCTACTGTGGCAGTTATGTGCACCCTGAAACTAGACTACATTTACATTTAATCATTTAGACTAGAGGACACTTGAGTTCAAATGCAAAAGACTCTTTGTGGCATCTGAAATCTTCTAAAAATAGCGTTTTTCTCACTGTAGGTTTAGTAGATAGGTTCAGAGAACATAAAAATAGGAGGCTGAGAAAATGCTCTTCTTATAAGTAAATTGCAGACCTTTCAATTTTATCCAAAATAATTTACAAATAAGGAGAACCATAGGAGAAATTAGATCAACAAGGGAAAATATGTAAATGTACCAGCTAATCTCAAAGTTTCATTTAAAATAAAGAACAAAATAGTATAGATGTTGCTTGTATTAATCGGTCAGTTTCTGACTACTAAGATCTATGACTGGACTGTGTTTAGGAAATAGAAATTTGAAGTCATTTTGTGCCTTTTGGGATTTGCTGAAAAAGTGAGTTTTCTCCTTGTAGAACAACAGGTTTCTAAAAGACACAAAAGTCTGAATTAGGGATTTTTAGGTAACTGAGTGCAGAGACAGTGATCATATATGTCTAAACATAAATGCCTTGAATGTGATGCAAGCAGAAATTTAAGTCAGAGTTCATGAAAAGAGGTGAAATGTGTTTTTTCTTGGTGTGCTTTCAGGTGCAGAGGTTTGATTTACCAAGCGAGCATTGCAAAAGTCCAGCCTGGACAAACAAAAACTTAAACAAGGAGTTGTGTAGCATGCCTAAACGGGCAGGGTTTTTATCTCCCTAATGTTCAAGCAGGCAAATCTGATTGAGTGGGTGTTCTATCAATGTGTTCTGTAAAAACCACAAGGTTCCTGGCTGAACTGGAAAGAGTTATTGTCGGTGCACCTAGCTTGATGGAAAAGATGTGAAGATGTATGAACTAGCCAAATACAAATGCAGTTCTGCTTAGCAAGGTTACGTTGAGATTATGGCTCTTAATCCAGCATTACAAATCTGTCAGACATGTTGAAATTAGGGTTGGGTACAGAAAACCGGTGCCATACCTTTGTAACCGGTATGCACTGGACCTAATCAGCATATGAATTTCGATGCCTAATTCTTGTGCCACTGGTGCTGACAAAAAAACAAAAGAAAAAACAAAAAAATCATATAAGGAATAAGGAATTATAATAAGGAAACCATCTAGTAAATGAACTGCATACGAAACGTTATAGTTAATGGTGAGAATCCAGCAAATAGCTTCTTAAGCAGGTCAAAAAATTTTGGGATACTTCTGCTTTCAAATGTTAAACAGACTGCAAAATACAATTATTATCTCCAATTAATGCAGAAGAGATGCCAGAAATCGGGGTGTAATGGCATGACTTTAAATGCGGAAGTAAAGTCAACTTTAATGAGCTAAGCACTGCGTCCGACTAGTTTAATTAAAGAGATTGCCTGGTCTATGGCGTGGTAATTTAAAGCGTCTTCATCAGGCGGAATGATGCTGTTAACGCTTGAAGAGACAGAATTATGAAGTGAAGAAAGGTCAATTATTAGTAGTTTTTACCAGGATGTTTTCCAATAGGCACTCCAGTAGCGCTAATGTGAATACGCTAAACAGGGGAGCAAGAAGAGACCGATCTTGAATTTATTTTTTATCTTTTTCTCAATTAAATGCTCTACGACTTCTGGTTCAGCGTTGGCAGATTAAAAGTTAGTGCGGGTAAGGTTGTAGGAAGGCAGGGTGGAGATAACGGGATGAAATCTTTTGGACATTAGACAGACCTGAAATGAGCTCGCGCTCTCCTATGGGGGCACACACTTCTACACCTACCAGAAACTATTCTCCGCCAAATGCGCACTACGAGTAACCCAGTGGAACCAGTGTCCTTACTGGGGGGCTGTGGACACTGAACTCCACAATCGGGTATTTTTAGGATGCCGCAACCTAAACTTCGCTGTCTGCAGCTCCAATCTGCACCCCACTACCTCCTGTCCTCTAATCAGTCCCTCCTTTGATCCAGCTAAACCATCTATCAAAACCATCAGTAATGTTCCTCAACCACCTAGCCACAACATCCCTTCTCTTCTGTCTGACTCTCTCAAACCCTCCCTCCCTAATCGTGACATTTGCATGAATTTTAACATCAGCAGATGCAACAGAATGCCTTGCATATACCTACATTTGTGTAGGTATCTGCAAAAATCATCTGCCAAGTCCTCAGGGCAAACAATAAAAAATTTAAAAATTACCTGTCGACTCCTGTGAATATTTCTAACCTTGCTCTAGAACTATGTTTTCACCCTGATTCTAACTTCTCTGATTTTCTCATTTTAAGTCTAACTCACGGATTCCACCCAGGTGTCTCAACTCTCCCTTCTCACAATCTCTTTTGTCCCAATTTGCAGTCTGCTACCACTGAACCTGAAATTTTCAATTATCTTATTAAAAAAGAAATCAACAATAACTTCATGATCAGACTATTCATGGCTCCTCCATTCAATGTCTCACACATTAGCCCCATAGGAGTTGCAACTCGAAAATTTTCTGACAAAAAACGCCTAATAATTGATCTTTTGGCCCCCCACAATTCTGTTTTTCCTAGCATTAAAAGCACCATCCCATTATATGAATATTCGCTCACCTACCAAAACATTGAGTAAGCCACCACCCTCATCAAAATAGCCGGTCACAACTCCTGACTAGCTAAAGTGGACATTTCATCTGCCTTTAAAATCCTGCCAATCCACCCAGATTTTTGCCATCTTTTTGGCATTCATTGGCGTTCCCAATTCTATTTTGCAGTCTGACTAACTTTCGGATGCAAAAGTAGTCCAAAAATATTCGACATGATGTGAAAAGCCTTATGCTGGATTTTGTCTAATAATAACGAAATCTCTCACCTCATTCACCTCCTAGACGATTTTCTCATAATTTCTCCCCCTTCTTCACCCCCAGCTAAGCACCTAGCGATCACCCAATAGGTTTTTGCTAATCTAGGAATTCCTCTTGCAGAGGAAAAAACCTCAGGACCCAGTACTTCAATTGAATTTTTGGGCATTAATCTAGACTTGCATACATTCCAAGCATCCTTCCCTAAAGAGAAAATTGACCCAATCATTTCCCTATCCCAGATATTCTTAGAAAAACAGACATGCACAAAACGCAAACTCCTATCTATTCTCAGACATCTCAATTTTGCAATGCACATAATTCCTCAAGGCCGCCCATTCATTACTCACCTCCTCCAACTCTCCACCACAGTCCATAGCTTAGAAGAAAAAATCCTTCTCTCTATATCCAGTCGCGAATAACTAAGCTAACGGATCTCTTTCCTTAAGAAATGAAATGGCGGTTCCTTCTTCTACAGCAGCTTAGTAGCATCCCCCATAGACATTAATTTATTCACAGATGCTGCCCCGTCAGTTGGATTTGGAGGCTTCTACAATGGGCACTGGTTCGTCGTCTCATGGCCAACCCAATTGACTTCTATTCCAAAAAAACAAAGCTCTTTGGCCCTCTTCAAACTCTATTCAATAGTTGCAGCAGCCATCCTGTGGGGAGATGAATGGTCCACATCAAGCATTCTCGTTCATTGTGAAAACTAAGCTACTGTACACTGCATTAATAAAGGTCGTTCTTACTCCCCTTCTATTATGACATTTCTAAGACGCCTCACCTGGATATCTGCTCAAAAACAATTTATCATGACTGCTGAACATGTACCTTGTTGCAAAAACCAAATTGCTGACTCTCTCGTTTTTCTTTCCAGAAATTCTGGCTATTGGCCTCGGAGGTGGACCCCCACCCAACGCCTGTCCCTCCTTATTCAGAAATGATATTGCCATAAATCATCCCCTCTACAATCTCCACCAAAACTCCCTTTCTCTCATCTTACAAGCTGTAGCCCCCAGGACCCTCCATTCATACCTCACAGCATGGAACACATTCAAATATTTTCACACCCTCCATCACCTAAATTTCCCCAATTTTTCCCTCCTCTCCATCACTTCCTTCATAGCACACCTGGACAGTGCAAAACACATCCAAGCAAGTTCAATCAAAAGCTATCTTAGTGGGATCAATTGTTTTCACAAACTAATTCATGGGTCCTCCTTTGATACCATCACCGATTCGCAAACCTCTCTCCTTATTAAAGGTATTCAAAAAGCCCACCCCACCACCCCCGATTCCAGACAACCCTTCACACTCAAAATCCTCTGCTCATGCATTCATAACCTACGCAAAGGTTACATTTCCCCCCACACAGCCCGCACCCTAGATGCCATGTTCACCCTAGCCTTCTTCGGCTTCCTCAGATGCTCCAATTTAACAGTTGCATCCGAATTCAACCCATCACTCCAACCCACTATTTCAGATCAAACTTTGCAAGATAAGGAAACCATTTCTTTCCTTATCAAACAAAGCAAAACAGATCAATTCCACAAAGGACACTTTATCTACATTTTCAACATACCCTCCCCCACTCACCCAATCCAAACCCTCCTAGCATTTCTAGATCAAAGGAAATCTCTAGAGTCTAACCCTCTAGCCCCACTCTTTACTGATGACGCTAACCGTTCAGTAACTCGCTTCTGGTTCCAAAAGCACCTTAAAGAAGTTCTCCGCCTCGCAGGTTTTTCCCCTGAGCCATTTTCCAGTCACTAATTTAGGATTGGCGCCGCCACCACAGCAACTTTTAATGGGCTCTCCCAGCATCAGATCCAGACCCTCAGTCGCTGGTTCCCGGAAGCTTTCAAATCCTACATCCGCCTTAGTAAATACCACCTCAAGGAAGCCCAACGGGCTCTAACCAACCCCCAAGCCCCCCCCCACACCCGGCTCCGACTCTCGCAGGAGTCTAACAGAGCCTCGACTCTCGCAAGAGTCATCCAAATACACCCCCCCTCCCACACACACACTCAATCCACGTTCCTAAGCATACCTTGGCCTTGTCCTTGACCCTCCCAAGAGTCACCCCAAGTATTCCTCAACCATCCCCCCTTTCCTAGTCACTCTTCCCCGCAAGCTATCACTTCCTCTTCCTTTCCTGCTAACCATCCCCGACCCCAGAGCCCTTTTGCGTGTGTTATTTATAATGTTGTACATGTTCCTTCTTCCCAGCCATTTCTAATCTCCCCTTTGTTCAGCACTGATATTTGCTCGCCTTACATTTCAACCCAGCACCCCCCATCCAAACTGTATTTCCTTTTCCGCTCACCCCCACCCCCACCCCCCAAGCCCTCTGGTTTCACTCCCCACCAAACACAGCTCAGGCTTCTCACTTAGAATATTGCTGGACGACTAACCTCTCAGCACCTCTTTTAGCACCCAATTCTACTAAACCCGTCCTTGGCCCTCCCCGCCAAGCCTCCTGCAGGAGCCTCCCCTTTACCCATCTTGCCATATTATGTCCAGCTCCCTCATAAAACTCTGGTCTCCTTACCCTTCATAGCCCTCCCTAAGCAAAGCATTCCGCAAGAACCTCTCTTTCCTTTCCACGTTATATCGAGCAGCCGGATATGGCTCCAGGAAAATGGAAAATGTATAGCAAAATCAAAGATAAGATTTTTTTTTCTGAATTGATGCAGAATAATCCAAACCCATACAAAGTAACAAAATAGTACTACAAGAAAACAAAGAAAAAAGTTTCAAAATGATTTACAATAAGTACAGCTGATAAAAATCCTTCATTCAGTAGGTTTACTGTAGTTTTTTATTCCAGTAATGACTGATTAGTAATGATGAGTCTTCTCACAGATCCATCCATTGTTAGAATAACAGGCTGAAGTATTATAGCCTCCTGCAGCCTTTAAATATTGAATGGATATGCATTTTATGCTCTTGCATTTTAAATATTTTTAGAAAACTTTAAAGCTAAAGATCTATTCAGTTTAGTGGTCACACCCATTAGTCAATACAGTGCCATCAAGCCATTTCCACACATCTGTCTTTGTCAGACCAATCTAAAAATTCCTGTCAACAACTTTCTGGAAAAACGTCTGTAAGAATAAAACATATAGGCCAGAGATACTTCATGTCAGTGTTTTACTAGCTAAATTGGCTACTTTCTATTATTAAACTCATATCTGCATCAGTGCCGGTGAATAAACACAAAATCATTTTATTGTAACACACTTTTTCCTCTGGGCTCTTTATGATGGCCAGATCTGCTTGTCTCTGCTGACAGTCTTGTCTGCTGTCACTCCAGCTCTTCATCTCAGATGAAATAAAGTAGAAACTGTTGATGTAGCAAATCCATCTAAACTTATCAGCAGGCAGATCTGTCAATATAAGAAATTTAAAAACAGTTAAACAGTCAAGTCTGATTAAAACAGTCAGAAATAACCCACATGACTCCAGTCATAGCCAGCAAGCAACTTAAAAGAAGTCTAATAGACATCCAAACTGATGTCTTGGCTTGGACAAGGCTAAATTGGGTCTGTCAGTGAAAGCTTAATAAACGTTTAACAATAGACTAGTCATAAAACCGACAGCTAATGAATGACTAAATATGTCTGTTTGTTTGTTTGTTTGTTTGTTTGTTTGTTTGTTTTATTGTATGAATTCTTCTTTTTATTGGAGGAAGCATTATTACAGACTTAATTATAGCTGTATGGTAACCGTTTAATTACTTTTAAAAAAAATGGAACCATTTTAAAAAAAATGTACCTTAATCATATGGCCACATTTTCCACTTGTCATTCCCTAACTGGTCTCTTTCTTCAGTCAGGTCATTGATGTGGTTCAGTAACCACTTTCTTTTTTCTTTTAGGTTAGTGATATTAGTAAATATCTGCTCTCTTTCTTCAGTCAGGACCTTATTGTGATTCAGCAACTGCACTCATTCTTCATTGAGGTTAGTAATGTGTGCTAGTAAGTGTTTTCTCTGGATGGTGAAATACAGACAGATCACCATTACAGCTGTCAGCAAAAGAGCACACAGCAAACCCAAACACACTTCCACTGCTCTCTGCTTTCTGCTCTTCACTGAGATGCTTCCTGAGGATGAAAAACATACAATGTTTGATGTAGAACCTGCTGTTCTAGCTGGTTCCTTAATCTAGCTTTTCTAATAAACATAGCACCGGTCTTTGCTAATATTGTTAATGTTTAATAATAAATTGTTTAGCCCCCCCTTATGTAAGTAACTTAAAAGTTTATGTAAATAGCTGTAACTGTAAATAACCACATTGTCAATAAGTTAAAGCGCGCGTGATCATGTGACAAAAAATGTGTGACTTTCGTTTGACTTTTTTTCTGGTTCTTTGAGTTTGCTATGTTTTCCTCATGTTTTCAAGTTCCTTTTATCGGTTAGCATGTAGGGTCATTGCTACTGAATGACACTTTAGATCATCAGATTCATTTTCCTACTGTGGCAGTTACAGTGGGGCAAAAAAGTATTTTGTCAGCAACCAATTGTGCAAGTCCTCCCACTTAAAATGATGAGAGGCCTGTAAATTTCATCATAGGTACACCTAAACTATGAGAGACATAAGGAGAAAAAGAAATACAGAAAATTACATTGTAGGATTTTTATTTAGAATTATTTAGAATTTATTTGCAAAGTATGATTGGAAAATAAATATTTGGTCAAGCTGAGGTTGGAGACTAAGAAAGCTAAGGTGCTTTAGGGTTAGCTCACTTTGCGATCACAACCCAACGACTAATCTAAGTCTAATTTTGATACCGACTATGCCACCTAGGATTCAATCCCAGGAAAAATATAAAAAGGTCACACAGATTCGTCTCTTTTAACAGTTTAAGGAGCAGACAGTAGACACGAGTAAATACAAAAATACAAAAATTCCTAATTCTTTTAAAAGGACAAACTCTAAAATAGGTCCTGATGACCCGTCAGCTCTAGAGGGCTTCCTCACGAAAAGGTGGTGAAATTCAATCCGCACATAGAAAATACTCAATATCATACACTAAAATCAATGTTCTCAAAAGGAGGCAGTAACTCACAGGACTGGGGCTACCCACAAGAGTGATCACCCGTGAAAGTTTTTCACCATACACTTTCACACCACAGCACACTCCAGTCACACATCTGATGCATCAAAAGTGTCCCACAGCACACACTGGCACAGCAGCACCACCACCATAAAGGTTCCTTCACCCGTGGGCCCCCAGCCCCTGCAAGAAAAAGAAAGAAAATACCAAAAGCCACCAATGGGAAAGGGGCTTCACTCTCAAACAGGTTCATTTTACACAGCACAGATACAGAAACCAGTAACTCAGAAATCAATACACATTGATAATGATGGTCTCTTGAAACGGACTAATTATACAGTCACAGAAAAGTAACATTCACAAAATACACTTTGGTGCAAATGAACATGGGCACTATTTCACCACATCAATGATGGACCGCTCAAAATTGTCAGTTGCCGGTCTGCCAACGCAACTGGACCTTCTATTTACTTTAAAATACAGTAAAAAAAGGAGTTTAGACAGAGTTCAGTCAGCACTCAGACAGTAGTATCACTCAGAAAGTAGCATTAAATGCTCCTGGATTGTAGTATGAATGTTCCTAAACAGCAGCAACAGAAATGTGGGCATGTTTATGATCCGAACGAGAAGGAGATTCCAAACATGAATGGAGGTGCTCTTATATCAAATCCGCCTATAGATATAAAGTCTCCAACCGCACTAAAACTGACATTGGGGCAGTCAGTCATCCAATCAGTCCAAACACTAATGGAAACATTCACACATTCACCAGGCAGGCTGGAAGCCATTGCCGGCACTCACACACACCCACCCACACAGGAAATGGAATTTAGAATATGCCTAACAACAGGCTACAGCCCTCAGCACTAAATAGGGGAGTACTCTGCACTGATTGGTCATTGCAGATGTCAATCACCATCACTTACCTCATGCACCCTATCACACTTTGTTATATACTCTGCTATGACAGAGGTCAAACATTTTCTTTATGTCTTTACAAGGTTTTCACACACTGATGCTGGTATTTTGGCCTATTCCTTGCTGGGCAACTCTTTCAAACCTTTTTTTTTTATTTCAACTCTCTCCAAAGATTTTCTATGAGGTTGAGAGATCTGGAGGCTGGCTAGGCCACTCCAGGACTTGCTTCTTATGAAGCCGTTCCTTTGTTGTCCGGGTGGTGTGTTTGGGATCATTGTCATGCTGAAAGACCCAGCCACATTTCACTTTTAATGTCCTTGCTGATAGAAGGAGGTTTTTTACTCAAAATCTTACATGACCCCATTCATTCTTTCCTTTACATTGATCAGTCATCCTTGTCACTTTGCAGTAAACAGCCCCGAAGCATGATGTTTCCACCACATGCTTCACAGTATGGTGTTATTTGGATGCAACTCACCATTTTTCTTTTTCAAACACAAGCTGAGTTTTTACCAAAGAGCTCTATTTTGGTTTCATCTAACCACATGACATTCTCCCAATCTTCTCCTGGATCATTCAAACGCTCTCTACTCTCTATCTTCTAAACTTCAGATGGGCCTGGACATTTAGGGCACACTCATATTATGTACAGTTGCCTTGAACAGGGCCAAAGCACGCTTGTGACCCCTCCCGTCTACCCCGACGGTCCGCACTCACATTACATTCGGGCCTGGGCACGCTTACGTCATCGATGATGCGCTGGTCAGAAGCGCTTTCGCTCAGCACAGTGGAGATTTATTTAGTTATGTGGTTTGTCATGCAGTGACACACAGTCAAATATTTCGCCAAACAGATCAGCCGCTTTTGACGTTCATAAACAATCATAAAGTCCTCCTGCTGCAGGAATTAGGAGGTGTTCAGAGGAGTTCAGATGCAAAAGCCTCTGTAGCATCTGAAATATTCTAAAATAGTGTTTCCTCAGTGTAATCAGAATCAGAATCAGCTTTATTGCCAAGTGTGCTTTACACACACACGGAATAAGTTTTGGCTACAGCAGCTTCCAGTGTACAAAAAGTGAAAAGTGACAACACAAAATAAATATGAAGAAAGATGATAAACATTAAACAAAGATGCAGTTAGTCAAAAAGCTCTGAATGTTGAGTTGTACAGTATGTACAGATTTGTTGCAGGTTCTGTGTACAAATGCGTATGAAAAAGTATTGCATTGTATTTTGATAGGTGCTTAGTACAAGTGCGCATAAGAAAGTATTTCACGATTAATGCACAGTTGGGGACTATTTAACTGTTCACGAGGCAGATGGCCTGAGGAAAGAAACTTTTCCTGTGTCTGACTGTAAGTTTAGATGTTTCACTTATAGCGATGAACAATAGCGATGAACAAGTTATGTTTATTGTCTTTAAAGGGAAATAGCTGAGCATAAAAATAGGAGGCTGAGAAAATGCTCTTCTTCTAAGAAAATTGCAGAGATTTCCATTTTAACCAAAATAAATTTACAAATAAGGAGAACCACAGGATATATTAGATCAACAAGGGATAACTGTGTAAATGTCCCAGCTAACCTCAAAGTTTCTTTTAAAATAGAGAGCAAGTATAGATGTATTAAGGGGTCAGTTGCTGACTACTAAGATCTATTTCTAGACTGTTTTTAGGAAATAGACATTTAAAGTGATGTTGTGCCTTTTGGGATGTGCCAAAAAATGAGTTTTCCTTGCAGAACACAAGTTTCTAAAAGGCACAAAAGTCTGAATTAGGGAATTTAGGTAACTGAGTGCAGAGCCAGTGATCATATATGCCTAATCATAAATGCCTTGAATGTGATTGAATTTTAAGACCGTAAGGATGAAAATGGCTCATTAAAACATTCTGGATCAGGTGCAGAGGTTTGATTTACCAAGACAGCATTGCAATCGTCCAGTCTGGACAAACAAAAACTTGAACAAGGAGTTGTGTAACATGCCTAAACGGGCAGGGTTTTTATCTCCCTAATGTTCTAGCAGGCGAATCAGCAAGAGTGGGTGGTTCTATCAATGTATTCTGTGTAAACCACAAGGTTCCTGGCATACTGGAAAGAGTTATTATTGGTGGATTTAGCTTTTTTATTATTATTTAGAGAAAAGAGGACAAATGACAGAAGAGGAAAAAATAGAAATAAAAACAAAGGACAAAGAACTAAAGTCTTAAAAGTTTTAAAATCAAGTCATTATACATTTGACATACATTATCACAAATTGTTTACAATGACATACTCAGACCATTTTGCCAGTACTTCTCTTCTGGATCTAGCTTGATGGAGAAGATGTGAAGAAGCATGGACTAGCCGAATACACGTGCAGCTCTGCTTAGCAAGGTTGAGTTGAGATTATGGTTCTTCATCCAGCATATAGCTGTCAGACATGTTGAAATGTGATTAGTGATCATCAGATCACAAGGCCAGAATAAAGGTAACGGTAGAGTTGTGTGTCATTAGCATAGTAGCAATAGGACATGCCATGAACAGCAGATCAGTGACAAAGCTGGAAAAGAGAAATGGTAATGAGACCTGAGACACTCCAGTAATTAAGATGACACAACTTTGAGACTTGACTAGTTCAAGATGTACCTAAAAGCCAGGTTGGGGATCAGCCATTGAGTTTCAGTCAGCGTCATTCCAGCTAGTTGAATTGGTGTGTTCCACATGTTGCCTTTCTTCAGGTTAACATAGGATTGAGAATGTCAATCAGTATGTAGAATCATTATCAGCAGACTACTGCCCCCTGGTGGTGCATATAGACACGTCCTTTCATATTGACACAGGGCACATGTGCTCTTTTTCAACAACTGCGGTTCATTTGATGTGTTTGTGTGCAGTTTTTTGAACTAGACATGAGTCAACGCAAGCCTACAACACTTGGTTTTGGTTGATGCTAGTTTGGCGTCAGCTTGGTGTTTCCGCCCCTGTGATTGGAAAAACTCATACAACTGGACCAAAGTTAAAATAAGAGACCACAGATGAGATAAACTTTGTCATAAAGGTTAAAAGGAGAATCTTGTGGTTAAATGTGTTAAACGCAGTGGGTACAGAAAATTGAGAATTTTAAAGGCTGTTCGATTAACTCTCAGAGCTTTAACAAACTGACAATAGGGTTGAGTCAGTCAGTCTTGTGAAGCCAGACAGCTTATTGTCCAGGTTGTTCTTTGTGAAAAATATAAAATTAAATAAATGTAATATATTTAACATGTTTGTTCTTGGGCAACACGGTGGTGCAGTGGTTAGCACAATCACCTCTGGTTCGAATCTTGGCTGGGTCAGTTGGCATTTCTGTGTAGAGTTTTCATGTTCTCCCCGTGTAGGTGTGGGTTTCCTCCGGGTGCTCGAGTTCCCCCCAGAGTTCAAAGACATGCGCTATAGGTGAATTGGGTAAGCTAAAATGTCTGTAGTCTATGTGTGTGAATGAGAGTGCATGGGTGTTTCCCAGTGATGGCTTGCAGCTGGTAGGGCATCCACTGCATAAAACATTTGCTGGATAAGTTGGCGATACATTCCGCTGTGGCGACCATAGATTAAAAAAGGGACTAAGCAGAGAATAAAATGAATAAATCTATGAATGAATGAATTTAAAATCCTGCATTGTGCTGTTCAGTAAAACAATTTTCATATAAAAGCTACCAAAATATCATAAAATGCTAGACTATAAGCTCCACATTATAAAAGTGTGCAAAAATGTTTTATTCATTGTCATAAGACATTCTAACATTAAACATTAATACAACAAAATAATCTAAAAACAAATACCTATAAGAGCAGAAGTTTAGATCCCCAAACTATTTTGATTACCCTATTACAGTGGTTCTCAAACGTTTTTCATCAAGTACCACCTCAGAAAAAATTGGTCTTTGCAAGTACCATAATGAGCAGTTTTGAAATACAGTAGCGTATTAGGTCTAGTAAAACAGCTTAAGCTCTGTACAGTTCAAAAACGAGGCATATTAGTTCCTATTATTGAGTACATTTAAATTAAAATGTGCTTTTAAAAGTAAAAAAGGGTAGGTTACTGTTCTTAAAAAGTAAAAAAAATAATAATAATATAACTCCTGGTTTATTAGCACCTGGAAATGTTGCCTGGACCGCATAAATATAGGCGTAATGTCATCATATTCATAAATGTGCAAATAGAAAAAAAACAACAGCAAATTAAGAAAACATCTTCATCTGTTTGACAGCACACGTGTTGCAATTCTTAGATTACAGCATGAGCAACAAATAAACAATCTGAATAATTCCTACTTTAGGTAATCTATAAGTTAAATGAGCCGTAATCAATTAATTTCCTAATAACATATCAGTAACTAAAGATCCAAATGTATATGTTAACTACCACAATAGTTAAAGTTATGTACTTAAGCTTCCTGTTGTCTATTTGCTTAAGTTTTCATTATTTTATGACTTTACATATTGAGGCACAGTATTTTAACATGAAAGAGTAATGATGCTTGATAACCAGATTGAAAATTTTATTTGAAAATTCAACAACAACATGTTAGATCCAATTTATGAAGACACTTTCATTGTTTTCAATAAACTTGTAAATAGACAAAATACATATTAGCCAATAGAAGACTTGTAAAGCATTTATTTTAATACAACTTCCATGATGACTTTTATAAAGCATAATGACATTGTGTAGTGCTGTTATGCAAACACCCGCATGCAGAGAGAAAGAAAGAGCATATTTATTTTAATAAAAACTAATGAAAAAATCCAACAGGAACAACACATACAAGTTTTAATGACCTGATTAGTTCCATTCAGACTATATAAATTTTATTGTCAAGATAAATTCTTGACAAATTTGATAGACTATCCTGTCATTAAGAAGCTGTATGAATGACAAATGTCTTACAAATTGTCTATATATTGTTTCTCCTTAAAAAAAAACTCTTTGGTTCTGTTTGCAGTATGCTTTGGGTCATTTTCCATCTGCTATGTGAAGCGTTGTCCAATGAGTTCTGAAGCACTTGCATAATATGAGCAGAAAATATTCTCTGCAACACGTCAGAATTCATCCTGCTGCTTTTGTCAGCAGTCACATCATCAAGCAGTCATACATGCCCACACCATGACACTGCCACCACCATGCTTCACTGCTAGGATCATGTGCAGTTCCTCTCCTTCTCCATACTGTTCTCTTCCCATCACTCTGGTACATGTTGTTTTTGATCTCATCCACCTATAGGATGTTGTTCCAGAATTGTAAAGGCTTTTTTTATAACTCTAATCTGGCCTTCCTGTTTTTGAGGCTAACCAATGGTTTACATCTTGTGGTGAACCCTCTTTATTCACGTAGTCTTCTCTTGATTATGAAGTGGACTCGGACACACATACACCTTTTAGAGAGTGTTCTAAAAAAGGGACTAAGCAGAGAATAAAATGAATAAATCTATGAATGAATGAATTTAAAATCCTGCATTGTGCTGTTCAGTAAAACAATTTTCATATAAAAGCTACCAAAATATCATAAAATGCTAGACTATAAGCTCCACATTATAAAAGTGTGCAAAAATGTTTTATTCATTGTCATAAGACATTCTAACATTAAACATTAATACAACAAAATAATCTAAAAACAAATACCTATAAGAGCAGAAGTTTAGATCCCCAAACTATTTTGATTACCCTATTACAGTGGTTCTCAAACGTTTTTCATCAAGTACCACCTCAGAAAAAATTGGTCTTTGCAAGTACCATAATGAGCAGTTTTGAAATACAGTAGCGTATTAGGTCTAGTAAAACAGCTTAAGCTCTGTACAGTTCAAAAACGAGGCATATTAGTTCCTATTATTGAGTACATTTAAATTAAAATGTGCTTTTAAAAGTAAAAAAGGGTAGGTTACTGTTCTTAAAAAGTAAAAAAAATAATAATAATATAACTCCTGGTTTATTAGCACCTGGAAATGTTGCCTGGACCGCATAAATATAGGCGTAATGTCATCATATTCATATATAAATCATTTTTGATAATTTATTAAATATATGTAGCATGTACATATTACATATTTGATTCATCCGCGTTCCACTAGAAGGAAGCCTGCGTACCACTAGTGGTACACGTACCACAGTTTGAGAACCACTGCACTATTACGTTATACATGATACAAACTGTCAAGAAAATACAATTCTAGGTTTAAAATCCTAATTTATAAACAGAAAACATGAAATATGTTAAGAATTCTGGCTAATACCAAATAATATTCCAGGTGTAAATAAAAACAGTGAGACACAATCCCCCAAGTCACATTTTAGTATAAACAGTGTAAGTCTAAACAATTACTTTCAAATTACAGAAACAAATGATGTATTACGCTTTACATTTTGAGAGAAATTTACAAATGCAACCAAAGCACAGGATAGCAATAAGTAAATGACTTTAGGTAACCGTCAATCCAAAATATTAAGCATGATCACTAGACACAACATTACTATGTTTTTTGTAAATGTTGATCAGCAATAATGATCATGTGGAAATTACTGCTTTTTGCCTTGGCATGACTTTTTACTGTCTGCATACAATACAAAGGCAGAGGACAGTAACTTCAAAATTGGGGTCAAAGGTCAGGTGTGAGCTTGAGATTTTTTTAATGCTGATTAAAGTCATTACTAAAACATTTTGTTCTAAAAAATCTTTGAAGTCACTCTAGATCTTTTGCCTTTGTAGGGCAGTGCTGCACAGATAATCGAGATAATGTATAACACATGTAGAGGTAAACCATTTATTAATGATAAAATAGTGGTCAAGAGAGTTAAATTCACTTCAACTTAACAAAAAATGTGCAAATAGAAAAAAAACATCTTCATCTGTTTGACAGCACACGTGTTGCAATTCCTTGATTACAGCATGAGCAACAAATAAACAATCTGTATGATTCCTACTTTAGGTAATCTATCTAAGTTAAATGAGCCGTAATCAATAAATTTCCTAATAACATATCAGTAACTAATGATCCAAATGTATATGTTAACTACCACAATAGTTAAAGTTATGTACTTAAGCTTCCTGTTGTCTACTTGCTTAAGTTTTCATTATGTTATGACTTCACATATGAAGGCACAGTATTTTAACATTAAAGAGTAATGATGCTTGAAAATTTTATTTGAAAATTCAACAACAACATGTTAGATCAAATTTATGAAGACACTTTCATTGTTTTCAATAAACTTGTAAATAGACAAAGTACATGTTAGCCAATAGACGACTTGTAAAGCATTTATTTTAATACAACTTCCATGATGACTGTTGCAAAGCATAATGACATGGTGTAGTGCTGTTATGCAAACAGCCGCATGCAGAGAGAAAGAAAGAGCACATTTATTTTAATAAAAACTAATGAAAAGATCCAACAGGGACAACACATACAAATTATAATGACCTGATTAAGAAGTAAAGTCCCATTTAGACAATACAAATTTTATTGTCTAGATAAATTCTTGACAAATTTGCCAGACTGTCCTGTCATTAAGAAGCTGTATGAATGACAAATATCTTACAAATTGTCTGTTTATTGTTTCTCCTTAAAAAAAAAAAAACTCTGGTTACTTTTGCAGTATGCTTTGGGTCTTTCTCCATCTGCTCTGTGAAGCGTCGTCCAATGAGTTCTGAAGCACTTGCCTAATATGAGCAGAAAATATTCTCTGAAACACGTCAGAATTCATCCTGCTGCTTTTGTCAGCCGTCACATCATCAAGCAGTCATACATGCCACCACCATGCTTCACTGCTAGGATCATGTGCAGTTCCTCTCCTTCTCCATACTCTTCTCTTCCCATCACTCTGGTTAATATATGATAAAAAATAAGCTTCTGATTTATACAACTGACAGTTGGTAAATACACTACAAAAATGATTTTCTTTCTTATAGTTTTTGTGTGATTTTTAGTCCAAATATCTAAAAATTCTTAAACCAATAAACATTTTCTTGAAAGATTTTTAGTCAAAATTATGTGAATTTTTCATTAAAAAAAGCTCAATAATCTGCCAATTAGGGTAATTGAAAAAAAAGATTGTTTTAGGTTTTAAATAAGATTATTTTACTTATCTCATTGGCAGATTAATTTGTTTTACAAAAAAAAATTCACTTAATTTAGAATTATTTCTGAAAATTTAAAAATTTATATGCGAGTATGTCTAGAAAATGCTTCCTGATTTACTTTGATTTTAATTTAAATAGATGTTTCAAGTTATTTGAACTACAAAATACAATATGAATTTTTTTCAGTATTAACATTTATATCCAATTTAAAAAAACGTATCTTTATTGTCACTATGTTTGACTGTTGGGCAGCGTCTTGTGCCTGAATATTAATAAAAATAAGTATGTTATTGGCTACTTCCAGCTGCTTTTGTTTCTGCCAGCCCATATTAATGTTTTGTGTCTAATTATTTAGATTTGTGGCAAGTAGTCATATAAAAAGTTAGATCAATAGGAAGTTGTTTCTGCAGAATAATATTTAGAATTGTCTTAAAACATATATTTTATGATGTAAGCAACACAGCTACAGCGAATAAAATCGATAATGTGTGTTTTAAATTTATAGTGTGCGAATTATCAAGGATTGACGATAATTTGTCATATTGTTTGCACCAAAGGGGCCCCAAATAAAATCCTGCTTAGGGGCCCCTGAAGGCTTGGG
Organism: Danio rerio; assembly: GCF_052040795.2. Classification (NCBI taxonomy): domain Eukaryota; kingdom Metazoa; phylum Chordata; class Actinopteri; order Cypriniformes; family Danionidae; genus Danio; species Danio rerio. Next base: position 8,808,678 of record NC_141030.1, on the reverse strand, counting down.
CCGGCCCTGCTCTGGTACATGTTGTTCTTGATCTCATCCACCCATAGGATGTTGTTCCAGAATTGTGAAGGCTTTTTTTATAACTCTAATCTGGCCTTCCTGTTTTTGAGGCTCACCAATGGTTTACATCTTGTGGTGAACCCTCTTTATTCACGTAGTCTTCTCTTGATTATGAAGTGGACTCGGACACACATACACCTTTTAGAGAGTGTTCTTAATCTGTCCAACTGTTGTAAAGGGTGTTTTTTTCACGAGGGAAAGAGTTCTTTGGTTGTCCACTACTGTTGTTTCCGTGGTCTTCTGGTTCTTTTGGTGTTGCTGAGGTCATTATTGTGTTCTTTCTTTTTAAGAATGTTCCAAACAGTTGTTCTGGCCTTATATGAGGTTTCTGCTATATCTCTGATGGGTTTGCTTTGTTTTTTTCAGCCTAGTGATGGCTTGCTTGACTGATAGTGACTGCCCTTTGGATCTCATCTTGAGAATTGACAGTAACAGATTCCAAATGCAAATAGCACACTTGAAATGAACTCTGGGTATTTTATCTGCTCGTTGTAATAATGAGTGACAATGAGGGAATAACAGACACCCGGCCATGGAACAGCTGAGAAGCCAATTGTCCCATTACATTTGGTCCCTTAACAAGTGAGAGGCACATATGCAAACTGATGTAATTCCTACAGCGTTCAGCTAGTTTGGATGTAAATAACCTGAAATTAAAGCTGACAGTCTTGCAGTTAAAGCACGCTTAATTGTTTAATTTCAAATCCACTGTGTTGGTGTTTAGAGGCAAAACTGTTAAAATTGTGCCGTCCCGATATTTAGCTAACTGTATATATACCTGCAAGATGCATAGGTGATAAAGTCCATAATATCTGTTAAACTGAATAAAGAACAATCTGAGTCAAATCAAGATCATAAAAGACAACAAGCTACACATAAGTACAGTTTAAAATTCTTGATGCAGTGTGTGTGTGTGTGTGTGTGTGTGTGTGTGTGTGTGTGTGTGTGTGTGTGTGTGTGTGTGTGTGTGTGTACTTCTTACATAATGAGTAATTTAAGGGTTAATATGTGTCCTCTCACAGATCCATCCATGGGCAGTCTTGCAGGCACGAGAAAAGTACTTTGTTTCAGCCACTACAGCGCAGTTGATGCTGTCAGACCCAAACCTAAAACATTCAATGTTTCAACATCAGAAATTGTACTTTGAATAATTTATGCTCAGTGTATCTATGATACTAACTGTATAAAGTAAATTAGTGATCACTCACCCATTTGCCACTGAAGGGTCGTCAATCCATTTCCAGTCTCCATCTGTCTGTCTCCAACCAACCCATAAAGTGTTATTCTGGAGAAACTTTTTCAAAAAGGTCTGTAATGATAAAATATAGGCCTATGCTATTTTGTGCCTGTATAAAACATGATTACAATTTACTTGACCACATTTTAATGTTCAATTAAAGACAAAATAAATAAAAAAAATCAGTAGCATCAGTGTAGATCAGAGGTTCAAATCTCAGGAAAAAAATGGCAGGATGCAATATCACAGGATGATTAAAAAAAATGACTAAGTTACATTTTAATAATAATAAAAAAATAACAACAACCATATCTCTTAACAGAAATACACATAAAATGCTAATGAATGACAAGATCTCCACCTCCTGACTCATGTGAAATCATGCATTTTAATATAGCACAGTACGTCATTGACACAACCACTGTGACGATTCCCTAAACTGCAAAAGCTTTAGAATATATGAAGGTAGACTTTAAATTAATTTATGCTAAATATGAGCGGCCCAAGTCATAAAAGAATATTTTGTAATTTTTTCACAAGGAAAGGATTCCCTAAGACTGAGCCCGTTTTAAATGAAGAAGCAGAAAACACAAGTCCAACTCTAAAATAAAAGCAAATTAAAATCTTTAAACCAGTAAAGTTGCGAAGTAGCCTACATGCAGATTCACAATTCATCCACACAATTCATTTAGGTTGTTTTAACACATTTCCCAGAGATGGGTTGTGGCTGGAAGGGCATCCGCTGCGTAAAAACTTGCTGGATAAGTTGGCGGTTCATTCCGCTGTGGTGACCCCTGATTAATAAAGGGACTAATTTGACAAGAAAATGAATGAATGTTTTAACACAAATTGATTGAGTTAACTTAATAATAAGTGGATTTGAGCACAAGATAATTAAGCTGTCCCCCTCAAAAAAATAAGAATTGTGTTGTTTCAGCTGGTTCTCTGATATCTACATATAGGCATGTGGCTTAGGTAAGTTAAAAACGCTCCAGAAACACTATTTAATGCAAATTATTTATTACTCCAGAAAATATCCCTAAAATCATAAGCTCATTATCAACTATTTTTGGAACGGAAGTGAGCTATGCTCTGACGCTCTGCAGCTCAGTGTCTGCTTTCTCATTTACAAACACAGACATGGTATACATGGTTTACACTCCTTTGTAATGTACTTTACACTGTAAAAATTGCTTGTTATTTGTCCCTACCCTACCCCACTCCACACTAAAGCCTAAACTTAACCCTCACAGGAAGCCTGTAACAAATTTAAAATTGTATCAAAAGTCATTATATGAATCTTAAGCATTTTGATTTACAGGCACACAAAGTTAATAAAGTACAACAAATTCATACCTCTTTCATTATACAACTTTGTGTCCCTGTAAATCACAAAAACCTGTACACAAACACATACACTGCAAAAAGTGCTTTTCTTGCTTAGATTTTTTGTCTTGTTCGTAGTCTAAATATCTAAACTTTCTTATATCAAGAGAAATTTTCTAGACAAGCAAAACATATTGCTTTTATTTGAAAAATAATATGCCAATATCAAGTGAGTTTATCCTTAAAACAAGGCAGATAATCTGCCAATGGGGTAAGCAAATTAATCTTGTTTTTTCTTTTGACGTAAGATTATTTTGCTTACCCCATTGGCAGATTATCTGGCTTGTTTTATGGAAAAATTCACTTAATATTGGCATATTATTTCTTAAAACAAGACAATAGGGTTTGCTTGTCTAGAAAATTCTTCTTGATTTAGGAGTTTTTAGATATTTGGACTAGATACAAATCAAAAAATCTAAGGAAGAAAAGCATTTTTTGCAGTGTACAATGTGACTCATGTGACTTGACTGTAATTACATTTTTCTAAAATGCAGTTCTATATATATGATCCACGTCAAGGTTTAAAAATAAAAAAGTAAAATCATTTAAAAGCTTTTATAAGATCTGAAATACTGTAGTGTTTCAATAACTGTAGTAGATGAACAAACAAAATAATTTCTTTGTTGCTTACTGTTTCCTCTGTTGTCTTTGCGATGACCAGATCTGCTTTTCTCTGTTGACAGTCTCGTCTGCTGTCCTCCCAGCTCTTCTTCTCAGATGAAATATAATAGAAACTGGAGCTGTAGTAAATCCACTTAAAGTTGTCAGCACGCTGATCTGTTTATAACAAGAGTTTAAAAATGAATTTAAATAAGTCAATCTCCATAGTCATGTCAGGATGAGCTGATAAAACATCAAAATAGTCCACACGACTATAATCATTTAACATCTCATGATGTAAAAAGATGCATTTTTACATCATGAACTCAATTCTCCCATGGATTTTCAAATATTACTTTCATCCTCCCAGATGCCTTGTTTTTTATTCCTTGTTCCTTATGCCTGTGCTCTCTGCTCAGCTTGTTTGTCCACAAAGTTAGCCTCATTTGTTGCGCTAGTTATTGGTTTTTCACCACCCCCATGGCTTTTTTTACCATGGATTCAACAACCCTTTTAAACTGACCATGGTGGTTTATGAGGGACATTAAGTGAGTTCCTAAATTATGACCCGACAAAATGTTGATCCCCTTCAGGACACCACTCCATTTTGTTTGCCACACCAGTTATAAGGTCCAGCACTCCATAGTCTCGCTCCATCATAACTACCGTGGGCATGGTCACTGCCCCAGGTCATCACCCTAGGCTAATATATCAGAGACTCATAGCCTTGCCCATTCAAGGCCACAGTTCCTGAGCCTCCACCTGCCATGGTCACAGTACCATAGCACTCTCGCATCATAACTTCTGCTCATGAACCATGCCTCACCATGATCACAAACCCAAAAGCTTGCCCTGTTTGTGGCCACCATCTCAGGTTGTCGACCAACCACAACTGTTGTACTTAAATCTCATCCTTTCATGCGAGCTGTCCTGAGTTGCATCGGCTTCCCTTGCTTCTACTTTCTGCCCTGCCTCAGTGAACGTCCCCCACATAGACCTGGTCCCTAATCAATTGTTTGCTTTTGCTCTACTTCTCTTCTTGACTCTTTATATTGGAGGATCTGGAAGCTGCTGCTTTCTGTGGTTCAAAGTTTCATTAGTGCAGTAACTTCTAGCTATTTCTACACTGTAAAAATGTAAAAGTTGAAATTACTTTGTTTTTTGTTGGTTTGGCAAAAATCTGTACAAATGTCTGTACTACTACATTTAACACATTTACTTGACCCTAATAAAAACAATTCTCTATTAAGTTAAAAAGATGAGCTTTGTGAGCAAAACTGTTCAGAAAGACTTTTAATGTGAATTTTCTTCTCACATTTTCCTAGTTCACTCTACAAAAAGAAACGCTTAGCGCAGATGGACTGTTTATTTGTCTTTAACTATTTAACTGGCATATACTGTATATGGAAGGTTTTTCCTACCAAAATGAAAACCCAAATGCCCAAAAATATCAAACAAAAAAAATCAAACTCTCAAAACAACTACCCAAATGATAAATCAAACAATCAAATAATGTGTCAGCATTCATTCTCAAAACAGAAATCACATGTATTTGATATTTAATTTTCATGAACGACTCTTGTAATAATTAAATGACAAATCAAATGCTCAAACTATAATTCAAAGGGAGGAACCGGTTTCTGATCTCCTGATTACACACACACAGCTGAAAGCTCATGATGGACTATATACTAGGACTATAAAGACACCTCATTCACACAGACCTCTTTTGCCGAGTCTTGTTTTACCCTGTGAAGCATTACAAAGCATTTTTCCCTGTTTGTCCTGCCATGTTTTGATACTTGTCTTTTTTACCATTATTCCTGTTGTACCTTCTGCCCTTTTTCTAATTCTGTATCTAATAAATGTTTTGTTTAACATTTGTCTGTTTTTGTTGTTGTTGTTGTTGTTCTGATACCTACAGTAGTATCAGTATTTCCAAAAGATTTATTTTGTTCCCTGTTGCTGTTATCTTCAGATATTTTTGGTCTGTGCAACTGATGTTTTCAAACATTGAGTGCACGAGAAAAAGCGAAAGGAAATAAGGATTGTGTATTTTTTGTTCACTCATCTTCAGGTATTCCAGTTCTGCAGACAAATAATGTTCAGTTGGCACAACTTAAAAAGTTTTGTTACAGAGTAGTTCACCAGAAAACTAATAATCTTATGTTAATCCAAATAAATATTTTTTTGTATTACTGACAAATAATTTTTTGATTTCAAAAGTTGAGAGAACAAGAAAAAGCATTTTGTTGTACTGGCTTAAATTTTTTACAGTGTATGAACAATGAAATAATTTCTCAGGGGTGAAACGGCCTTTAAATTATGATGATGTGTGGAAATAAAAAGAGTTGTAGACTGTTGAAGACAAAGAAGTATAGTCAAGACATACTGGGGATGATTAAAGGGAACTTTACCCTGTTCATGAAGCCATTGACGTAGCTGGTTCTGCTCATTCCCTATCTTGTCTTTTTCTTTGATCAGGTCTTTGTTGAGTTTTGATATCTGCTCTTTTTCTTTGGTCAGGTCATCGTTGAGTTTTGATATCTGCTCTTTTTTTTTGGTCAGGTCATCGTTGAGTTTTGATATCTGCTCTTTTTCTTTGGTCAGGTTTTTGTAGAGTTTTGATAACTTCTCTATTTCTTCAGTCAAGTCATTGTTGCGATTCAGTATCTCTTCTCGTTCTTCATTGAGTTCAGTGATGTGTTTTAGTAAGTGTTTTCTCTGGATGCTAAAATACACACAGAGGACTATTAAAGCAGTCAGCAGAAGAACACACAGCAAACCCAAACAGACTTCAACTGCTCTCTGCTTTCTGCTCTTCACTGAGACGCTTCCTGAGGATGAAAAACACGAGAATACATTTCAACACCTCACATTTATGATTGTTATAATTTATGATTGTTATATAATAAATAAAGTACCTGTGAGTCGAAGTGGCTGTTGATTCTCTCTACATGTCCTCAGCTCAAGACTTCCTTCATGGTCTACATTTTGATAAATAGCCTCGGGGATCTCGGAGTCGGTCATTATGAACATTTTTTTTTTAGTCTGCATTGGTCTTCTCTTCTCTTCTCTTCTCTTCTCTTCTCTTCTCTTCTCTTCTCTTCTCTTCTCTTCTCTTCTCTTCAGTTCTATGTTCTTAACATACAAACTTCTGTAAAAACTTTTCACACCAGCTAACCACTTTTCACAAACACTTTACCAAGCCGCATTAAAAGAAGAAAAAATAATCTAGTCTACATTTCCCCCCAGCTTTAACTGGTTCCCTAATCGTGTTTTTCTACTAAACATGACATTGTTTATTGCTAATATTGTTTACCCAACAAATTGACAATTAGATTAAGCTCCTCTATTGTAAGTCACTTTATAAAAGTTCTACATGACTAAATGTAAATAACTACATATTAATTAACAAGATTTAAAGCTCATGATCACATGACAAAGACGTGTGTGCATTTTTTGACTTTGTCTTTTAGTTTGCTGTTACTTCCTCATGTTTTCATGTTATTTGTGTTGGCTACCTTGTATGATCATTGGCTCATCAGATTCCTTGTCCATACATTTAATTATTTATTGGACACTTGAAGAGTTCAGATGCTAAGGTGACTAATTTCAGATAAGCAGAGTCTAAACCTTTCATCTAAAATGCAATAGTATCTGGATCCAGCTTTTATGATTCAAGCTGAGATTGCATGGCTCAGAGATGCAATGTCAGACACAATGCACTCAACTGAGCTAGTGATGTCACTGTGAGGGGTAGGGTTAGGGGTGGGGTTAGGTGAGCACATTAACAACAAAAACAATGGATGCAGCTCAGATTGCATCTACACGCAGTCTGTAGCCAGACCCATCTCCTAAAATAAGCATTTTTCTCAGTGTAGGTTCAGTAATTTCACTTTTATAGTGATTAATATGTTTTTTTTCATTGCCTTTAAAGTGTAATAACTGAACAAATAAAGGAGGCTGACAGAACAGTCAATAAGTTTATAAGAAAAATCCTGACTCTTCACTTTCATCCAAAACAGGGAATAAATGAGGCAACACAGTGGTTCAGTGGTTAGCACTGTTGTCTCACAGCAGGAAGGTTGCTAGTTTGAGTCCCAGCTGGGCCAGTTGGCATTTCTTTGTAAAGTTTGCATGTTTGCATTTTCTCCAGGTGGTCTGGTTTCCCCTACTGCCCAAAGACATGCGGTATAGGTGTGTGTGTAGGTAGGTGTGTTTGGGGTAACATATGGGTAATTGGTGGCAACTTCTGATAAATCAGGGACAATCAGGCAAAGCTTTCTCAATGTTATTTGTGTCAAACAATTTTTTATTTTATTTATTTATTTATTTATTTGATGAAATGAACACTGCTCAGAACTCCCTGCGCCAATACACTGTTCCCATTGTTGTTCTGTCCCCACGGGTTCTGTCCCCACTATTTGCAGGAGTGAGATGGTGTGTGACAACAAGTAGGGGATTCATATTTGGTTTTAGACCATTGAAAAAGGGTACAATGCAAAAACAACTGATGGTATAATTTATTAAGAATAAAAAGGTTACCAATAATGACAATCTAAAATAATATCATAATATATTTAACTCTTACAAAATTCAAGGCATGTAAACATTTTTGTTAAAATATTACAGTCACTGCAGGTGTCCTCAATGTTGCTGTTTTGATAGTAAAAACAGACATTTCAACATGGTTTGTTCTTCTGCTAAAATAATAGAATTAGATGGAAATCTGAATATCTCTGTTAATGAACCATACAGTACCATAAAAATAAAGATACCAAACGGAAAGTTTAAGAACTAAAATTTAAAAGAATTTTGAGATATATGGGATCTTGTTGAGATACAGGCATGCAAACAGGGAACACCCAACACTACATACAGCAACAGCACACAGCAAACGCAGTATACATACATTACATTTTGCACTTTAGCTTTCAGGAAAATGGAAATTGTATAGCAAAATCAATATGAGATTTTTTTACAGAATTGATGCAGAATTATCCAAAACCATACAGAGTAACAAAACATTATTACAAGAAAAGAAAAAAATAAGGTTTCAAAAAGTAATGCTGTCAAAAATCCTTCATTCAGTAGGTTTACTGTATTTTTTATTCCAGTAATGACTGATTAATAATAATGAGTCTTCTCGCAGATCCATCCATTGTTGGAATTACAGGCTGAGGTATAATAGCCTCCTGCAGCCACTACAGCACAGTTAGAGCTGTCAGTCTTGGACCTAAAACATTCAATTATATTTAGGATTTGGATTTTAAATATTTTTAGGAAACTTAAAAACTAAAGATCTATTCAGTTTAGTGATCACTCACCCATTAGTCAATACAGTGCCATCAAGCCATTTCCACACATCTGTCTTTGTCAGACCAATCCAGAAATTCCTGTCAACAACTTTCTGGAAAAACGTCTGTAAGAATAAAACATATAGGCCAATGATACTTCATGTCAGTGTGTTACAAGCTAAATTGATCTTAAACACAAAATCGTTTTATTGTCACTCACTTTCTCCTCTGGGCTCTTTATGATGGCCAGATCTGCTCGTCTCTGCTGACAGTCTTGTCTGCTGTCACTCCAGCTCTTCATCTCAGATGAAATAAAATACAAACTGTTGTTGTAGCAAATCCATCTAAACTTATCAGCAGGCAGATCTGTCAATATAAGCAATTTAGAAACAGTTAAACAGTCAAGTCTGATTAAAACAGTCAGAAATAACCCATGACTCCAGTCAAGGCCAGCAAGCAACTTAAAAGAAGTCTAATAGACATTCACACAGATGTCTTTGCTAAGACAAGGCTAAATTGGGTCTGTCAGTGAAAGACGTTTAACAATAGACTAGTCATAAAACCGACAGCTAATGAATGACTAAACATGTCTGTTTGTTTGTTTGTTTGTTTGTTTGTTTGTTTGTTTGATTGATTCTTTATATGAATTCTTGATTTTTATTGGAGGAAGCATTATCACAGGCTTAATTAGCTGTATGGTAACCGTTTAATTACTTTAAAATTAAAAGCAACCATTTAAAAAACATGTACCTTGTTCATATGGCCACATTTTCCACTTGTCATTCCGTAACTGGTCTCTTTCTTTAGTCAGGTCATTGTTGTGGTTCAGTAACCGCTCTCTTTCTCCTTTGAGGTTAGTGATATTAGTAAAGATCTGCTCTCTTTCTTCAGACAGGTCATTGTTGTATTTCAGTAACTGCTCTCTTTCTTCAGTCAGAACCTTGTTGTCATTCAGCAGCTGCTCTTGTTCTTCATTAAGTTTAGTGATGTGTGTTAGTAAGTGTTTTCTCTGGATGCTAAAACACACACAGATCACTATTACAGCCGTCAGCAGAAGAGCACACAACAAACCCAAACACTCTTCCACTGCTCTCTGCTTTCTGTTCCTTCTTGAGACGCTTCCTGAGGGTGAAAAACACAAGATGTTGACTTTTTATTACCTCTTATGATAGTAGAAAAAAAAAAAATCACGTACGTACCTGTGAGTTGAGGTGGCTGGTGTTTTTCTCTATGTGTCTTCAGATCTACACATCCTTCAGTATCTTTAGTATTAATATTTTGATAAATAGCCTCGGGTATCTCTGACTTGGTCATTGTGATGTTGAGTAAATGGTGGTTTTAGGCTGCACTGCTCTTCTTTTCAGTTCCTTCAAGCTTTCACTTCTAAAAAAACGTTCACAAACACTTTCCGCAAGCACTTAACCACTCAGAACAAGAAAAAAAAAAAGAATTGTCGGCATGTCTCCTTTGCTCTAGCTGGTTCCTTAATCTAGCTTTTCTAATAAACAAGCATTGCTTATTGCTAATATTGTTCACACTTATGAAACAGTAAATTGTTTGCGCCCCACTAATATGTCACTTTAAAAATTTCAAATGTAAATAACTACATTGTTAAAAAGTTAAAGCTTGCATGATCATATAACAAAAATGTGTGACTTTCGTTTGACTTTGGTTCTGGTTCTTTGAGTTTGTTATGTCTTCCTTTTATCGGTAAGCCTGTAGGGGCATTGGCACGTAATGACAGTTTAGATCATCAGATTCATTGTCCTACTGTGGCAGTTATGTGCACCTTGACACTACACTATATTTACATTTAATCATTTAGACTCAAGGACACTTGAGTTCAAATGCAAAAGCCTCTGTGGCATCTGAAATCTTCTACAAATAGCATTTCCTCAGTGTAGGTTATGTGGGTTCACATTAATAGCAATGAACAAGTTATTTTCAATGTCTTTAAAGCAAAGTAACTGAACATAAAAATAAAAGGTTGAGAAAATGCTAATCTTATAAGAAAAATGCAGACCTTTCACTTTTATACAAATTAATTTAAAAATGAGGAGAACCACAGGATCTATTAGATCAACAAGGAAGAAATACATCAATACATTTCCCAGCTAATCTCAAAGTTTCTTTTAAAAATTAAGAGTAAAATAAATGTTTCTTGCATTAATGGGTCAGCTGCTGACTAAAAAGATCTGTTAACTGTTTTTAGGAAATAGTCATTTGAAATTATTTTGTGCCTTTTTGGAATACACAACCAAGAGATCTTGACTTGCAGAACACAAGTTTCTAAAAGTCACAAAAGTCTGAAGTAGTAGATTTAGGTAACTGAATGCAGAACCAGTGATTATTTTATACATCCCTGAACATAAATGCCTTGAATGTGATGCAAGCAGCAATTTTAAAGAGCCCATATTATGGGTTTTTGAAAATTCCCCTCTATGTAGTGTGTAACACAGCTCTAAGTGAAGTGAAGTATCCAGCTAAGGCTTAAATCTGTAAGAGTACAGTGTTTAAAACGGTGGATTCATCTAAAAAAAAGAGTCGACTCATAGTGCTTCAAACGAGTCGCCTTGATACCGAGTCATTAGGTGTTTCGCCATGACGTACGAACGAAACCAAGTTATTCACGTGCACGCGCAAACCCGGGAGATTTGAAACCTGAGGCCCCGCCCTCTGACATAGAAACCCAGACACACACACCCACAAACACACACAAACATGCCGGTCGATTGAAGTCACACTGCAGATGGATATTATCGAGTCTCTACCCAAAGATGAAACCTCAGCATTATAACCAAGCAGTTGGAAACTACTGGAAACTTCTGCAAACTACATGCTACAAAGAATACTTCATCAGCGTTTGTTAAAGGAAGGATCAGTAAAGAGTAGGGTTGGGCATCTAAGCTATAATGCCGATCCGATACGCATCTCGATGCAAAAAATACGATCCGATATATTAGCGATACATTTGTGACATATTGCGATGCAACACGATACGATTCACACCCATATCACGATACGATGCGATATTTCAGCACTAACTAATTAGATCAAGTTTATGAGATGATGTGAAAGAGGATGCTGTGCCATTGAATGAGTTTGATTATTTATAAACCAAGCAAAACCAAGACTTTTTTTTACAAACTGGCTCTTCTCTCAGAGCCAGAGTGTCAGTTTACAGTAGAGGGCCATTTTAGAACATATAGCACATATTATTTAAGTATTTTCAAAATAAACAGAATGTATAAGTGCAATATATATTTAAAAATATGTATATATTTGCACTCTTTTAACATAAATAAATTTAGCATTGCACAACAAGAATTGTGATTTAACTTTTCATATATGAAAACAAGTTTTACAAAGATATATTTTGCCACTGATTATTCAAAACTTAAGGTCGTGAACTAGCAGTGTTATGCTGCTTTGAAACATCACTGTCACTGTAAACAACAGGCTAATAAAAATATAACAAACCAGCAATCTTCTTGCTGTGAGGTGGTCAAACTACCCACTGTGCCACCGTGACACCCAATTATTTTTATCATTATTATTATTAATATTATTATTATTATAATTAAATAAAAATTAACAGGAGGAGGTGTTTAAAACCTTCGTTCTCCGTGACACTAGGCTGAATATCTTTGCAGATGAACAATGCAATAGCATTCGTTATTGGCGTAGAGCGAGAAGAACTGTTACGCATGGAAAAAAAACTTGCAATGCTTTTCTCACCACTTTTGGAGCTGGTTGAAGCAGTGCGAAAGCCGGGGATGCAGAAACACTGGAAGATGCTTTCACAACAACACCGTGGCGCCGCTTCAAGTGAGATTTCAGATTAGTCATACTGCCCGCGTATTTTACAGATGCGCGGCACATTTTGCAAATTGCATCTGTCCTGTCATGTCTTCCATCCTTAAATCCATAATGTTGCTTGCCATACTTTAGATTTAAAACTCAGTGGGGAATAAAATGTTTGTTTTGCTTCTCGCGCTTTCTGAGGGCGCTCCACTAGCTTCATCCGCACACCTGATACACTGAGTTGTAGTGTGTGCACATCCGCAAATCCGTTGCTAAGGCTTACTTTATGTAGGTCGATTAAATTATGCGCCAAAAACAGGTTGACAACACTTGTTAATAAATAAAAAATACATTCTATATTAAAAATATAAGCTGTATCTCGGAAAAATCGATGCATCTCGCAAAAACCGATGCATCTCGATTTGCTTCCAAAATTTCATTCATCCTCTGCTGCTCAACCGATGCACTCGCATCGTGCACGCGCATGACCGCGTATCGATACATATCGGTTAATCTTCCCATCCCTAGTAAAGAGTAACTTACTGATGGACGTCAGGATGGGTTTCTTCCTCCATTTCTCAAGTGTAATTACGTGCGATTAAAGTTGTTGCCTCGTTGACTCTAGCTTGCAAATGTATTTAGTTGTGATTTGTTACTTGTAACCGCGTGTACTGTATCAGGTTAACTGGCTATATTCTCATATCGCGTGCAAAGTCACGTTAAAAACGCGGCGCGTGCTGCTTTGTTTACGGAGCTCCGTGGACGAGGGTAGTGTGTGCGTGCGTGTGCGTGTGCGCGCGCTGTCGTCCAGAGGTATGTGTGTGTGTTTGTGTGTGTGCGCGCACGTTGTCGTCCGGAGGTGTGTGTGTGTTTTTGTGTGTGTGTGTGTGTGCGCGCGTGCAAGCGTGCAAGGACGAGGGCAATATGTGTGTTTGTGTGTGTGTGTGTGTCTGTGAAAAGAGCAGAGTGAGAAGCTAGGAGATCTCCTCAACTGTTTTTGGAGTTTTTGCTCAATAAAATAGTTAGTCGTCTGTATTATCAAGTCCATAGTCTGTATTTAAATTGACCCACTGGCAGCTAAAATCCACACCTACACTATCGAGCATGTATGAACTGTGATTACTTTTATATTGCTGATTAGCTGTTGGGCATTTCACTCTCTGACTGAAGGCAGTCGACCAATCGCAACAGACTGTCATTGGTCCAATCAGCGCAGATTATCTTCGCGCTAAAGAGGGGTTTGGGAACAAATTAATCACTAGACGATGCATACGGGAGTCGCTGGAATAATTAGGTAAAAATAAATGCAGATTATAAGACCATGAAAGTGTTTTTTGACCTTGCATGCATATTAGACTGTTGTTGGAGACCCTTACAACCAAGATATGACCCTATTTCATGTATAATATGGGCTCTTTAAGTCAGCGTTGATTAAAAAAAGATGTGTGTCTGGATGTGTGCTTTCTTTGGCTCATTAAAAACATTCTCGCTCAGGTGCAGAGGTTTGATTTACCAGGAGAGCAATAGTCCAGCCTGGACAAACAAAACTTAGTGTAACATGCCCCAATGAGAAGGGTTTTATCTCCCTAAAGTTCTATAAAGCAAATCTGCAAGAGAGGGTGGCTCTATCAATGTATTCTGTATAAACCACTTGGTTCCTGGCTCGGTTTCTGGTTCCTGGAAAGTGTTATTGTTGGTGTGCCTAGCTTGATGAAGAACTAGCTGAATACACAGTTCAGCTTAGCCAGGTTGAGTTGAGAATATGGTTTTTAATTATTACTTGTCCGTGACATGTTAAAATGTTATCAGTGACCATAAGATCACAAGGCCAGAATAACGGTAGAGTTGAGTGCTATTAGCATAGTAGCGATATGGCACACTCTGAATAGCAGGAAAAGTGTCATAAAGATTGAGAAGAGAAATGAGTCTACTGAGTCCTGAGGCAGTAAGTAAGATGAGACAACTTTGAGATTTTATCTACCTAAAAGCCAGGACACCAAGTTGATGGTTGGCCATTGGGCTTTGTCAGTCAGCATCAGTCCGGCTAGTTAAATGAATGTTTCACGTGTTTCCATATTTCACTATATGACAGTGTATGCGACTACATGGAAGTATATGTGAAAAATAAAGGCCTTGATTGATTGATTCCAGCAAGATTACTGACAAATAACTCCAAATTACTCCAAATAACTCTCTTCAGGTTAAAGTCAGATCGAGTTGGTGTATTTTGTAAGTCGCTTTGGATAAAAGCGTCTGCTAAATGACTAAATGTAAATGTAAAATGTGTAATTGAGTATGTAGAATCATTATCATCCGTCAATTTTGAAGGCTGTTCGATTAACTCTCAGAGCTTTAACAACTGACAAAAGAGTTGAGTCAGTTGAATCAGTGTTGTTAAGCCAGACGCTTATTGTCCAGGTTCCTCTTTGTGGAAATATCAAATTAAGTTATTGTAATATATTTAACATGTTTGTTCTCTTACTAAGGGTGGCTCAATGGTTAGCATTGTCACCTCACAGCAAGAAGGCCTCTCAAGTCCCAGCTGGGTCAGTTGGCATTTCTGTGTGGAGTTTGTGTATTCTCAATGTGTTCGCGTGGGTTACCTCCTAGTGCTCTGGTTCCCCCACAGTCCAAAGACATGTGCTACTGGTGAATTCAATGAACCTGTCCGTAGTGTATGAGGGTGTGTGAATGTGAGAGTGCATGGGTGTTCCCCAGCACTGGGTTGCGGCTGGAAGAGCATCCGCTGCATTAAAACATATGCCGGAATAGTTGGCAGTTCATTCTACTGTGGCAACCCCTGATAAATAAGGGACTAAGCTGAAGGTTAAAAGAATGAATGAATGTTCTTTAAATATCTGATGATGATTTCTACGCCTTCGTGTGCTTTCACCCACTGGAGGGGGTAGGCGGGTCTGTGACCCGCGCTCTTTAGCAGCAGGACCAGATGGCTGCCCGCCCTCATCAGACTGTATCCACATCCCCTGTTGCAAAGTTATGTCTATGTGTTTTTGGGCTTGACTGCTGTCGCTTTTTTTTTTGTCCCTGACCTCACACTGCTCTGATTCAAGAGCAAAGTGAGAGTGCGTTTTTTTCTTCTCCCTCTCCTGAAATGTATCTTACTTCCTTTTTCTAAATGCTACCTCCTGTTGACATGTCTTCCCTGAAATGTGTTGTTTGTTAATGGTCAGGGGGTCCAATTTCACTATATGACAGTATATGTGACTACATGGAAGTATATGTGAAAAATAAAGGCCTTTGATTGATTGATTCCAGCAATATTACTGACATAACTCCAAATTACTCCAAATTTAACCTCAAATGTAGAAACAAACTGAAAATAACGTTTAGATCAAGAATGAGTGGTCATTTTACAAAGAAAGTTCACTCCAAAAGTTAAAAATAAAAAATCTAATTTATTCACCATACTTGTTTCAAACCTGTAGGTGTTTCTTCTGTTGAACACAGGATTATGATTATTTTTTTAAATAAATAAATAAACATTTTAATAATTAAAACTTTTAGAGACCAGTGAACTTTTCCAGTAGCACTTACATCTGTTGTAAAGGAACATCAGTCAGCTGAACCACACTGCAATGACTTATTTTGCTACTCTGTTTTTCTACTTGGGTTTTCTGGTTGACACTTTCTGCCCACAAACCCAATGAGATGGTTTTACCACTGTATTTCTGTATACACATTCAAATCCTGCAGTGTGCTGTTCAGTGAAACAACATTCATATTAAAAGCTATGAAAATGCTAAAAAAAAAAAAAAATCCAGCCAATGCAGTCAAATATAAGCTACACATTATAAAAATGTCTAATATGTTTTATTAATTGTCATAAGATATTCTAAAGTTAAACATTACCACACCAAAATAATCTAAAAACCAATACTTTTTAATAGTAGAAGTTTAAGTGAAGTTTAATTTTAAACTAATTTCGAGAGGAGCATGTGCTCATGATTGACCCAGCTGGTCCACATTAGCTAATTATGATCCTCCAATCAAAGGATCCCGAATCACTATATATATATCCTCATTTCCTTTCTACAACTATCTTCGTCTGGAAGAAACCCTCCTCCTCCTTTATCCAGAATGGGCAGCACGGTGGCCCAGTAACTAGCACTGTTGCCTCACAGCAAGAATACCAATGGTGTTGGGTCCTCGCTGAGCCATCTGGTATTTCTGTGCGGAGTTTGCATGTTCTCCCCGTGTTCACGTGGGTTTCCCCCGGGTTCCCCGGTTTCCTCCCACCATCCAAATGTGCTCTATATTATAGATAAAACAAGCCTAAACCTTTTTTTATAATTTCTTACTCTCAGGAAGTTCGCCTTGGCCTCAGCAGCATGGGAGTTTGAGATAGACCTGAGCTCAATCTCCACTCGCCCTGCAAAAGGGGGGGAGCCCTGGGCTCGAGGATCTCTTGAGCTCAGGGCTCTCACCCGGGACAGCATGCCAAACAAGCTATGTATAAATCATGAGCTAAGTGTGAACTCTTGAAATCACCAAACTATTTTGATTACCCTATTAAGTCAGCCAATTTACAAATTACACAAACTATCAAGTAAATACAGTCGTAGGTTTAAAATTCAGATTTATAAACAAATAATGTAAAATATGTTAAATAATTCTGGCTAATTTCAAATAATATCCATGACGCAAAAAAAAAAAAAAAAAGTCAGACACAATCACCCAAGTCACATTTTAGTATAAATACTATATTTTTATTTAAATATTGTACAACTTGGAAAACATATTTACAGGTACTTTTCTTGCATTGTTACACTGTACACACACACAAAAAGTGTAGTTCTCATTCACACATTTGTCTGCTTCAGATACTGAGAGACTCATCTTGACTGCAGAAGCACCATTTAAAACGATGAAGGAAAGACAGAGTTGAGGACACGGCTTTAAGCGACACCCAGACCGAACACGCAAGCTTTGCCACACAAAGGCCTCTGGATGAGACAAAATGAGATTTTAAGGCTTATAAGGTAATGTCGATTTATAATGGAGTTTTCCCAGGTTCACTCACAGGAAAACACAAACACGCAGATCTGATTTGCATTCAGTCATCATCAGCCCGGCTCAGAGTGGCAGCCGTCCTGTGTTTTTGGAATGATGTACTATAATTCATAAAAGCACATCTGATTGTTTTGGATGGGCCATTACAAAAAAAGACTTTGGAAAATGTGTTGTGCGTGTAAAAGACAAAGTGGCAAAACTTCAGACATGAAAAGAGGTTCAGTCTTAGCATGCAATGACACTCACTGAAGGCGAAATGTGCAGATAATGAACCACCAGTGACGTCAAACAGAACTGCACAAATGTTTTCCAAGCAGACACTTTGGCTTTGTTTACACTGCTTCAAACGCAAATATCTCAGACCATTTATAAACAAGTAAACCAATCTGTTTAAACAGTCAATATCTGGTGTCCCATTGGTGGCAATAGGAAAATCAGAAATCAACTTCACAATATTGCAAAATAAGTTTAATGTACTTTGTGCTGTATTAAGATGATGTGAGTTAATCAGATCTGATTTCAAACCACCATAGATGTTGTTTTATTTTCTATTATTTATTTATTTATTTGGCTACAGATCTGGAAAATATCATGCAGTTTGTGTTGCTAATATACTTTCTACTTTGAACGGTACATTACTTGCATTCACACTAAGACACTATTGTTATTATGGATCCAGATAGTATGTCACAATTTATAATGTACTTTTCCTAAAAAAGATTAACCAGACTGAATTACCATGGGTGTTTTTTGGTTTGCGTTGTTTGGCATTAATACATTTTTAGACAAAGATTCAGACATCAGTGGCAATTTGTATGATCCTACATATGCGTCATTTATGCAAGGTTACATATATTCAGTTCACACCAAGACCCCATACAAAATATAATACAACAATAACTGTTAATTAATTTCAAACTACCGGGATGTTTCCTTTTACTTTAGATCCTGAAAATTCTGAAAATAGGGTCATATCAATTCGTATGCAGTTACACAACCGATGGAAAAAATATACACTACCTGTCAAAAATTTTGGGTAAGTTTTTTTTTTTTTTTATCATTAAAAATTAATTTCTATTTTATTTAATAATAAAAAAAATTTATCAAGGCTGAAATTATTAAATGTAAAAAGAAATGTTAAATTGTTGAATTATTATTAAATATTTATTTATTACTTATTGTATATAATTACATTGTAATTGTATTTAATTATTATAATAATTAATAAAGTCATTTCTGAAGGTTTATGTGATTCTAAAGACTGAAAATTCATCTTTAAAATCACTGAAATAAATGATTAAATTAAATTTTAACAACCTTTGAACTGTTATTTTATAGTGCAATAACATTTCACAAGTTGTACTGTATTTCTGATGAAATAAATGCAGTCTTGGTAAAAAAGATAAGCTTATTTTAAAACATTTAAAAACCTTACTGACCTCAAACTTGACTGGTAGTGTAAATATTAGTGCATTTCAATCATTCCATTTAAAAATTTGTTTAATAAATTTGTGTTTGTTTCTAATTTTTACAATTTTGCATGTGTGAACAAAGCCAAACACCCATTTAAACAGACTGCAATTCTCTCTGCTGCCTCTAGAGGTGCCACAACTACACACATCATCCTTGGCTAAAATGAAAAGCTGGCTAAGACATCTTCAACCTAAATCACATCTTTTTTTAGTTGTCAAGTACACCGTTAATCTTAATAACCGTAACCTATTAGTGGTGTTTAGTTCAATTCTGTCTCATTTCTCAAGAAACAAAAGCACACATCATACGTAACAGCGTTTCTGTCAGAAATTTTAAACACATTGTACAACTCGATTGCAGTCTTTTCAGTGATGGGGTGAGAATACCTTGGTTGTATGGCTTTTCTGCTTTGGTTTTCTTAAATGGATCAAGACATTGACTTCAACAGGACCACAATCTACAAGACAGCATATATGAGACCACAGTTCAGGTCTAATTGTTTTGCAGGCACAACAAAGGCCTTAAATATAGTCCTCACTATCTGTAGGTGAAGAGTTAGAATTATTTGTAGGCGGGGGAGGGAAGGATGGCTCACAGAACATTAAAATTCAGGTTTGGTTAAGCCGCCTTTTCACTGCACATGACAAACCGGAAGTCATTCATTTGCAATGGAGAGTACTCCGGGAGCTGCGTAGAGTTATTATTATCTTTGTATGCGGAAAATTCTGATCTGATTTGAGCTGTGGATATGTTGAAATGTGAATTTCTGCAACTTGACCGTATGCGATCGGCTGACCGGATGTGATGTATTCCAGTGTTGTCCAAGCAGGTCCGTGCATTCGATATAAGAATTTTTTTTTCTGTTATTTTTGAATCGGAAAAACGTTTATACATTAAAACATTTCTATTCATAAATGAGTAATAAAAAAAAAATATATATATATATATATATATATATATATATATATATATATATATATATATATATATTTTTTTTTTTTTTATATATATATATATAAATATATATATTTTTATATATATATTGTTTTATTTATTTTTATTTTTTTTAAATGTCGTCTCCATATACCCTCCAAAATTTTTAGCAGTCTATGAGTTTCTAGTATTCATTAAATCATTCATTCCACCATGGACAATGGACGGACAATAATGGCTCTAGCTTTTGCACTTCTTTATTTCAGACACCGTGAGAATGAGCTTTCCTCCCATGGTGCATGACAAAACAGAAAACTCTGTGCGACTGCCACAAGTGGGCATATTCTGGCAGTCATGTCCGAATGTCGTGTGCAGTAGAAAGGAGGCTTTAGACAGGTTATTGAATGGCAGCCTAAAATATCATTTATGGGACAGAAATAGGCAATTAACCAATCAAATAGATGAGTGAGGTTTGCCATCAAGGGCATGCATATATAACAAACAAACAAAAAACAATCAAACAAATAGAGATAATTCAAATATTGCATTGCTTTTCCATTATAAAAAAAGTTGACAAAACATTGTGTGTAATTTCTGCTTTTCATACAGGCAAATATGTCCCATTACTAACGAAAGACTGCAAGTCGATCACACTTAACGGTCTGCTTAAACTGTTGCCGTTTTGTGAAATAAAATCGCCACCAGCTCACCCATTTTTATTGTACACGTAAAAACATTCATATAAATAATGTAGTCACACATTTATAATTTACAAAATTAAAGCAGCACATGAACGTGAAAAAGTTCTCCAGAACCAATCTAGAGTGATAGAGAAAAACAAAAAAAAGATAGCCTTCAGTCAATTAAAAAAATAACCCAAGCCTTGATAGGGAGCGCAGAAGACGCCAAAAGGCCTCACTGTCGACCAACGTTTCCCATACTTCTACATTCTGGTTAATCTAACGGCAATCCAAGTAAATATATATAAAAATAAAACATTTTTTTATATACCTGACCTTTCAATTCATAAAAAGCATTGCCAGATGCTAGCCATTTGTGCGTGTCGACTTCTAAACTCAAAAGGTGAAGTCATGTAAATGTACATCCAAACACGCATTCACAGTCAACATCCACCATCCCCGTGAGTGAGCAAATCTGTGACATTCTCTGTGTGGTTTCATTTGTATCTTTCATAAACAAACACTAGCTGTGCATTATAGGCCATCTCCTTCTCTCTGAACTTGCAATCCATTATCCGAGACCTCTCAAAGTGGCTGTATAACTCAAAGTAAATATGCTGATTGAACACAACTAGCCAGCACATCCTAAAGCACTTGCATTTACAAACAGGTTAAAATCTCTCCAGGCCACCCCCTTTAAATCAGGAAGGCCACTGTCCTGCAGAGTTTAGCTACAACTATAGCCCTTTGCCATCAAAGCAGTTTTAAAGCTGGACCAGAAGCAGAGCCTAGGTCCAAATCGGTTACATTCGACACCCAAAAGCACCAGCTCTGAACTAGAAAAAGTTGTTGAGGAGTAGCACCAAAACATTTCTGGGTAGAAGAAAGAACTGCTCGTATCAGGCTGGAGTGTTACTGTGACCAACAAGGGTCATTTTGACTGCCACTTCTGAAATAGAAGCCAAACACAATGCTAAACATGTTATTCTCACCTATAATGCGTGTCAATAAAATGATAGCGAACTCCAAAAACATGTTATTCTTGCTTGTAATCTCAGTTTATAAAAATGACAGCAAACATGATGGATTCGCTGTGTTTGGATGCCATTGTTGTTTAGCAAAGGGCATTAACATTAATAATGCAACAGCTGCCTTTGTAGATGATGTGTTTGTATTTGACGCTTCTGCATTTGCGTTGCTGGGAAAGATGAGACCTATTTATAGTCACATCAGAACTGGCTTTGTAGTGGCTCTCTAGTCTGGTAGCAGACTGGTCCTTAGAATAGCATCTCTGAACCAGAACTTGGCTCACTCTGGTAGAATAAGGGCCTTCTAGAGGTTTTCTCAGGTCCTAAGATCTGTCCCTGGCCCAAATTGACTCAAATCGCTTTTTTTCAAAGCCCAAAATGCAATTTTGGAAGAGCCAACTCACTAACCAAGTAAACCCAATCAGAATAAACTGGACCAAAGTCCAACTGGACAGCCTTTATTTTCAAACCAAATGTTAACTCCATTGTTGTGAGCACAACCTGCAGCCGCATAGTAATTCTGGTGTCCTGATGACCGATGTGGCCACTTCATGACTTATTATTAATTTATAGTGCTGCCTAGTACAGCTATCAATTGTGACCAGTGGGTTGGAGAATTTAATAACCCACTTGTGTCTAGGATGTTTGTATTCGAGTGAACCAATGAACCCCTCTAAATACAAATCTCAACCAAACAAACCTGACATACCCAATTAAGGTCTTTAGACTCTCTAGAAACTTCTGATCAAGTGTCATAGTTGAACTCTGCAGGAGAATGACCTTCCTGGGGCGAGATTGAACAGTCCTTTTCTAAACTTTAACCTACCACTCCCTTACAGCTCAACTAGTCAACCGACAACCACACATTATACACGTTCACACACCTAGAAGCACTCAGGACTTTAGAAACACTCAAATTTCTCCCTCGAAACTTAGACAGCATTTGCATGAGCCACACAAATGAACCGCAACAGCTCCTTTCACAATGAACCAAGCTTTTGTGAGTAATGCATGGCTGTCCTTGCCTTTTGGAAAACTAGATTAACAACACACATCGATGAAAGATTCCCAAAAGCTGTTTGGACACATATGAGGTCATCAATTCTGGACAATTGTAGATGACTTGATATTGCCTGCATCATCATCATCACCACCACGCAATCTAGTTCATGCCTTCCTCCTCCCTGTGTTGACTGGAGATCGACTCGAGAAATGGGAGAATGGAAAGGGGTGCTAGGAGATGTGAGATGGGGAGCAGTGCAATAGGACAGGGGTGGAAGACACGGGTGTAAGAGAGGAGCAAGCTCCACCAAGAGCGCTCAGTCTTTATATTCTGCCACAATGGACAGCAGCACTGTGATGTCATCAGGCTTTCCCCCTGAAAACAGATCAATGTAAAGGTCAGTATCTAAAGATTGTGGATTTTCAGAGAGGTTTAGGGAACTCAAGAGAAACGGAAATCAAGTCGACTCACCTCTTACATTCAGCCCATTGTCACAGGCAAACTGGGCGAAAGGGGACATGTAGTTGGGGTCATAGGCCAATTCATGAGCCTGTTCAGCGATACTGCGTGCAGTCTGCTGGATACTATCATAGTTGGTGTTCTGAGGTGATACAGAAAGACAGAAGATTAGTCAAATGAAAAATGTGGAAAGCATTAGAGAACCCAAGTATAGATGTATAAAGCTAGATAATATAGTATATACCATGGGAGCCCAAACTCCTGGAGGGCCAATGTCCTGCAGAGTACAGTGTCAACTGCAATTAGATACACTTGAACCAGCTAATCAAGCTGTTTCTAGATATAGTAGAAACTCCCATGCAAGAAGTTGAAGGAAGTTGGAACTAAACTAGGCTGGACACCAGCCCTCCAGCACAGAGTATGGGCACCCCTGGTATATACCATCCAGCCCAGGGGTGTCCAAACTCGGTCCTGGAAGCCCAGTGTCCTGCATAGCTTAGCTCCAACATCCTTCAACACATCTGCCTGGAAGTTTTAGTAAACCAATAAGGAGCTTGATTAGCTGTTTCAGGTATGTCTAATTGGGGTTGGAACTAAAATAGGCAGGACACCTGCCCTCCAGGAGTTTGGGCATCCCTGTTCTAGCCACTCTGAGTTTACTATAAAACAAAAAGCAAAGTTATGTGTAAAATTAACCAAACATGGCACTAGACCAATAAATAGACCAGGCTATTCTTTTTTTCAAGATCATCCTATTTGATGGCAATCATGAACAATAGTCTGCCTGAGTTCAACTTTGTTTTTCATAGCATAACACATATATAATGTACAACAATGTTTACCATCTAGTATATTGATCTAAATTAGGCCCATGTACTCTGATTATGTTGGGTTTTGGTCAGTTGTTTCAGAAGTAGACAAAAGAGACTTTCCTATATGAAATTAGGGTGCACAATTTTCATATTAATGCAAAAGGAAATCATGAGAAAAATAATACATACAGCCTTAATACTACCAAAGTATTAATACTAACAAAGTAAACGAAAAAAATTATAATTGTTTTGTTCTACCATTGGAAGTATTTAAAAAAAAAATGACAAGTTCCAAATGTTGGTCTCAGGGTGCTTTCACACCTGGGAATCGATTCGTTTGTTCTGAAACAGGGATTAAAATTATTACAATGTTGTTCTTCGTTCTTGGTGCAGTTCGCTTTCACACGGCAAAGTTTCTAAACGGACCAAAAGAGCTAAAACAAGTCACGTGCGAGTAAACTCTCCTCACATTGGTCAGAGTTTCAGGGTATATTTTGCAGAGTCTTGCTCAGCTGCCATGCGTCCTTATTTTAATTTATGATGAAGAGCAATAAAGACATCATAAGCGACAAGCTGTGCTTTCATTTTTAATGGTGACACCCACAGACATCGTCACAAAGTATAAATCAGAAGTAAGACTTTCTCTTACATAGCAGTTGGCTGATGCATTATAGGCCTTTCCATGAAACGCACATTTACCAATGGAATGACCTCCCACCCTACTCGTAACTCTCTCTTCATATAGCCGTATATATGCCTTTGACATATCCATGACAGACCGTGATATAGCCGGGCTCGGACCATATTGCTTTCTTCCGACAATCGATCTACTCTAGAGTTCATTTTAATCAAGCCGAGCCACCTCATTTAGGCGATCACGGACCGATTGATTTGGCACAGAACAGAGCACGATTACTAGATTTACAATTGCCAAACAAACCACGCTAACTGGGAAAACGAGACAGATTCCAAAACAAAAGTCTAGGTTTGAAGCACCCTCAAACTCAATTCCTGGAGGGCCGCAGCTCTGCACAATTTTGCTCCAAGCCTAATTAAACAGCTGATCAAAATAATCGAGTTTTAGACCTTGAAAACTTAGTTTCTTGAGTTTTTCAGGGTCAAACAAGAAAGCATAATGTTACTTTCATGAACTTTCAAAATATTCCTGAAGCATCAACATGATTTGTGTCAACTACTGCAACTATTAATATGGCACTTAACTGAAATCTCTATATTCTTAATACTTACATGTGCCTCATGATAAATTGATTGTTTTTTTTTTCTTATTAGTCCAATATTCAAATCAGATCAATTTCACCCAAGAATTAAAGTTAACTATTGTCTGTACCTTCAGTTTCTTGAGTTCTTGCAGGATCATGTAGTCAGGCATGTTGTCAAAGAGGCCATCAGTAGCAGTCAAAATAATGTCCCCCAATTGGACGTCAAAGGAGGAGCTATCTGCAGCCTCAGGACTGAAAAAGACAGACAGGCATAAAGTTAGACTTCTGTACAATTGAACAGAATTGAAGGCTTATATTGACTTAACCAGCCACATACCCAAGACTGACACCAAATCTTGAATATTGTAATACATGGAAAGCAACCTACTGAACTGCACTGATAAGTAACTCAAGGCACTAAAGACTTTGCCTAATGTCTATGGGCACCATACCAACCATTTTGTAGAAATGTTAATGGGAAAACAATGATCTAATCCACTAAATTAGAATGAGATACTTGATCAGGGTTGAAATTCAAGCAGTAGCGAAAGAAGGCAACAGGTCAGAGATCATTCTGACCTAAACGGTGGGGGGGGGGGGGGGGGAGAAATGGACACTCTGGGGTTAGAACTCATGCAGACCCAACATGACCTCTGGACCGAATTCAAGCTGTCAGGTTGTTTTCCTGGAAACCAGACTAGCCTCTTCAAGCTCCAAATCCTTTGAGGCCGAATTTCAGTTTAATCTGTCTTAGTGCACTGGGTAAGTCTTAGAGCTCTGATTGCGGGTCAGATTTAAGGTAAAAACGAGGACACACAAAATGCTGAAACTTTGGGCAGAGAGGTCATTTCCTAAATGAACAAAGATATAGGTCAATTCTACAGATAAAAATAAAGTGTTAAATAAATACACTGTTGACAATAAATAATGGATTCGATACTCTCCGTTTAAGACACTTTGGTATGCAAGAATATTTTGAAGAAACTGTGCTTAGTTTAAAATCTGCTGTTGCTATGCAGAAAAAAATAATGAGTCTGAATGTTTAGAAATGTATCAGATTTCTTTATGTGTCAGAGTTTGAGGTATCGAAAATCCAAACACCATGAGATGACTTTCATACATCCACTTAGGAAATTGTGCAAATCCCAAAGCTGCTTTTTAATAAAAGTTGTCTTCTAGAAAAGGTAACCATCTTAGATTCTCTGTACTGGAACAAGCTTCCACCTGCTCTTCTAAGAATACTGTAACCTTCAAGAAGACACCACTTCTGTTAGCTGAAACCTCTACCATAAAGACATCATGGTAACTTTGTGGTACAGTGACCCATTTTCACAGACACAGGCATTTCCACTGCAGGGTTCAGGGATGGAAAACTGGTGTAAAAACAGTTCTAAAAAAACTAGTTTTAGTCTCTAATGAAGTGGTAAATTAAACTAAATTGAATGAAAGACAACTGAACAGAAGAGAATTGAATAGAAGATAATAAAAAATAAAAGAATAGAATTGTACAGAATTTAGTGCTTCCCACACATAAACTTTACTTAGGCGGGCAGCCTAAACGTGCTGCCCAAACGACTTAATTCACGGCTGAACTAACATAGTATGATGCATCATTTGGGAAAAGAACCATGAAGTAATGAGTGTTTCCCAAAACCCGTAGTTTCTCTGTTTTGGTAAAACATTCCCTCGTTTTCCATTTTAATTGAGATATATGTAGGTAGCACATATAGGGCCTGTGTTTCCTTTACAAATATTATTGACTACATTACATATTCTATTTTAAAACATAAAATCATTTACAAAAGCTAACACATATTCTAATCTCATATATAAATCATGTAAATAAATAAATAAATGAGGCTATTTTTTTATTTGAAAAAATTATTTAATTTATTAGGAAATTTTGAAAATCCTACTTAAAATATAATATTAATAATATTAGTGATAATGATTATTATTAAGTAAGATATTGTTTATTTTATTTTTTGAAAAGTACTTTTACAATTAGAAACATGCATTTCAAATACAGTACAGATACTTAATTTAAAAACTACTATAAATTAAAACTATTAACTATGCTATACATTTTGTTTTCACAAGCTTTAAGACGTAACGTAAATTCCGCTTTTAAATAATAGATCACCTATAGCTTTCGTCATGAGCCACGGCTGTGTTCAAAATGACATCAGTGTTTTTAAAGTTTGCACAGTGAAGGAAGCGCCATTGTAAACACGGAGATCCCTAAAACTAAACTGTAAAAATACTTTGAAAGCAAATTACACTTAACAGAGATGACTTTAATACCTTTTTTATCATTCCAAGTTTAAATGTTAGAATGTTCTAAATGAATAGGGCATAAGGGGTATAACTGGGAATAGAACACAGCCAGGAACTTTATTTCTAACTACAGGTCCAGAGGTGTAGTTGTAAGTGTAAAAGATTTCAATGCAGTTCGCGAATGTTTGTTAGAACGATGGCTTAGGGAAATGCCAAATCAACAAACTATGTTTGTAATGACAAAATTTGCGACATTAGTAAGCTAATGATAATTTTCGGAAATGCACCCCAGGTAATATAAATGGTATATTTGGTGACATTTTTTGTAAATAATTATCATCCTTCTACACTTTTTTTGTATCTGCCCAATAGCCAACCATCCGGGATCATGTTTCATGGTGGGACCCTACACGTTTCCCAAGATCGTTGTGTGTGCACAAGAACTGACAGTCTTACGTGCTCTGCAGAGACCCACAGAGATGCACGGTTTTGGGACTTAAAATTGCATCCGTCCAAAAGTTCAAAAAATCTTCTAAAATGTCCGGGATTCGGCTTTTGATTTCAGCCACCGTCATTTTTATTTTAAGCCTGATTTACTTTCACTTGGTTTTGTAGCGTGCACAGCTGCAAGAGCGCGAGAGAAACATGAGTTAATTATTAAATAAATTATTTTATTTTATTAATTCTCTGATCTAAATGTCTCAGAAAAACTTTTCTATTTACTCAGAGAGGACAAAATTACATCTAAACTACCTGCTAAATATATGTAGATCGTTAAAAAAGGTTATTTCACTCATTTGCCTTTTTTTCTTCTTGTAATTATTATATTTTAAAGATTTTTAATCCATAGATGTATTTATTACTTTGTCATTTATTCCTTATTTGCTGTATATATTTTTTAATTTGATGATATTTATACATTACATATTTTATACATATCTAACATGCTTTGGCAACACTGTACAAAATACCGTTATACAGTTAAATATCCGGAATAACTTCACGGGTAAATTTAAAAAAGCGCTGTTCACATAGGCAACGACGTTACAGAATCTTTCCGGAAAAGACTACTCACACATCCATTCTAAAATAGCGGTAAATTCTGACATCATTACCCAGAAATGAGCTCTAAACGGCTGCCCTTTAAATTTATAAGCATTTGACTACATTACAAACTCTGTGCATGGATTAGTATTGTGAACAACTTCGATGAAAATATAGAGGAACACATGTCTCATTGTACATGATATGAGTGTGTTCTGGCGCACACACGCAACGTGTCAAACAACTGAAAGGAAGTAGGGCTTGAAGGTAAAGAAACAATGGCTTATCCTAAGCATCTTAGCGATAATTATTTACACAGTTGGCATTAAGAAGGAACATATAATCATTATCTGACTAACATCCAGCAGCTAAATGTGACTGAAAAAAATATTCAAAAGGTTTTATTTTCATAAACCACGCAGACGTGAATGCATCTGACTGTTTTGATTGGCTAAAGCAGACGTCTCACGTCAGCATGTTCTAGACGTGCACGGCACGCGCTCTTTCTTACAATCTTCCTTCTGTATTCACACAGCGCTGCATTTTGGCAAATTACCAGTAATGTTACAAGTTACAACTTCTCTTTCCGAAAAATAGCCAGAACGAATTTACTGCCATTTTCCAAAAGGGCCTGTTCACACATACATACCTTTCCAAAAAAAATTGTTGGTAATTTTCCGGAAAAGTCTGTATGTGTGAAAGGGGCTAATGTCAGCAGCATATTTTACCTGTCAGTGGGTGCACATGGCTCGTCAATACAAAGTAAAACAAATAGTGGATTTCTTTTTTATTTTAACAGTCTTAAAACAAACTTCAACCCATTAAAAAAAGACACCGTTTAATAAATAAAAATATTGTCAATAAAAATTGGTTCAAAAAAATAATAATAAAAAAAAGAAAAAATATTTCTAGTTAACCATGTGCTGTGGGTAAAAGGTGTATTTCAATCCGGTTACCACTGCAAGTATATTTCACGCCTGTGGGAAGCACTGGAATTGAATTGAAGAGGCTTCTTTTAAAAACATGGGTTTTTTTTCTTCGTGAAACTAAATAATGTGCGTGTTATTACAAAGTAATGAGCAGCATGTTAATGGCAAATCATGATCTTTTTTAAAAGTTACTGGTTAGTCATTCTGCAATGTAAGCAACATTAACACAGCACTCAAAGCACCTGAGAGGCTGCACAGTAAATGCATATTTCATAGCGAGACGCACACTTTGAACCCAACACTCAGGTCAGATTCCCTGCCGTACACAAGAGAGTCAGATGAGTGTTTTCTGCCACAACAGGCTCTGGACCACATTAACTTTAGGTCCCGCATAAATTTAGCTGGACATGAGTGGCTTAAAATAAATCACGCTCTACTGGGACTCTGGAAAATATATAAACAAGTGTTTAGCAAACACTGATTGGCCGATGGAAAAGGTTTGCTTTGCCACCCTCTCTTTGATTGGTGGTTTTGGTATTTGTGAGTGAATGTTTGGATGTGTGCCGCTGGCAAGACTGGAGAGGCGAGCAACTACAATCACATGGCCTTGGCATTAAAGATTTGGGCCAATTCTCTCTCTCTCTCTCACGCACACATACACTTTTTCTGTTCTCACTTTTACAGGATTCAGGAAAAGCTTAGCTAATACTGCTCAATCTAATCAAGTGAAAAACTCTTAACTAAAAGTGTCCATGGCTAAATGTAAGAAAAAAAAAAAAACATTTTAAATGCGATAGCAAAGTTTGTGAAAACATTCTGAATTTCATGAAAACATTCATAAACCTTACAAAATGTACATATTTAATGACATTTTAAAATATATTTTGGAATCAGAGGAAAGAATTTAAAAATGTAAAATCGTTCATTAAATAATTTAACGAATAAAACAACCACAATGAAACCATTTGATCAACAAAGACATATATATAAATAAATATATAAATAATAAATAAATATATAAAATATATTTTAAAACGACAAGTTATACAAAAGATTAAATAAGATTCAAATAATCAAAATTTAATTAGTATAAATTATGATAATCCTCATCTCAATTCTATCCAATTTATATCGATGCCCAATTTATATTGTTGAATGTATATTATAAATGACTCTACAGTATTTGGGGGAAAAACATTTAGAATATTTTAGTTTCTATAAAGTTACATGCAAAAAATTTTAAAATGAATTCTGCTTATGGATTCATTTACTTGTTCAATTATTTAGATATTTTTATATTCGTGGGTTTTGTTTTAGCCATCTAAAAATGAAAAAAAAAAAAAATAATAATAATAATAAAAAATCAAGTCTAAACATTCCAGCTGCATTCTTATGCATTTTTGAATAAATGAAATGATCCAGAAAATCTTAATGTGAATTAGGCATAGGCTGGTACAAGATTCTGACGGTATAATAACATTGGATTAAAATATCACGGTATGATGGTTTTGTGATTACTGCTCTAAACTATGTTCTGTTTAAAGGTCTGGGTAAAGACAACAACGTTTTCCCCATTGCACACAAAAATATTTTGGAACAGTAAACATGTTAGGCTACATACTTAAAATAAACCATTGACTCCTGCTATCTTCATTAGTTTTAATAACACAGATTTCTTTACAACTTGAAAAGGCATCTTTGGATATCTTTCTTTTATTTGGATATACACTAAAGGCCATCTTACACTGTGTAATTTTTTATAATCCTGAACAATTTTAGCATGTCATGTTATTAATGATTCCTACTTGTGTCTTTTTCGTGATGAAGAGTAGGCTAAATCTGATTTGTAGTGAGGTAAAGAAAAATGAGTTCATCAGACGCTGAATTTAAACCGAGTTCATCATCAAACATGTCAAAACATGTTGCCATGCGCATTACGAGCTACGCCACTCATGCTGATGTTTACCGCTCTCTTTACTTATGTTGTGTCTGTCAATTAAACGGTGATGGGTGGGAATCACTCAACTAGCTCATTCCAACGAGGTGTGCTATTTGCACTTAGCCTAAATAGACACTACAAAATTGTACACCTTTACATCGGACCATTTCTTTTTTAATTCACTCACAGTGCGATGTTCAGACCCAACTGCGTCCCCTAAACTCTCCCACTCTATTTTTTTTCCGTTTGTTATTAATTCCGGAGGAGAAACTTGCAAATAACACTGTTTTTCTCCAGTCCACCTTCTAAAGGAGCACCTCTGATTCACATTCTGTTCAAAGTTTCTTCTTGCTTGCTTGCTTTTGCCATTACTTTTTTTTTTGGTTTTGCCAAAGTAGACTCATTACCATTTTATTAGGGAGTTTCACGTTAAGTCGGATGTACAAAGAGAATATGTGTGGTATTCAGCATACGCAGTGTTTCATACGTCTGAATTTTTTACTGCGTACGCACATTTACAATGTGCATATGCAACGTTTTAGTTTGAATTGAATGCAAGTCTTCGTACATGAGGCCCCAGGTCTATAGCAGGCTTGTATGTTGGTATACAAACAATTTGTTTTTCAGATGTTTGCTGAATTGTGGGCAGAAAAGTAGATTTTGAAGTGGAATGTATTTTACTGTTGGAGATACTGTTAATACCCTAAAAAACTATAAAATAGTCAAGAAAAACACATAAAAATAACAACAACAACAACAACAAAAAAGTCCACATATCGTAAAAACCTTATAATAGAAAATGTTAGTGGTTTTAAAACCTTGACTTTTCCAAACCGCGATAAACCTTGAAACTGGTTATTCTCCCATGCCTAATGTGAATCACCTCTTTAAAAATACAAAACTAAATGAATCCGGTGTATTGCCATGCACTATTAGGAACAAGTAATCTATTAACCGATAAACCGGACAGCACCATCAGCAAAAACAGTCGATTATTCACAAAAGTTTAATGTTTGTCGTGTCAAAGATCAGTCCTTTCTGCATGAGCCAAAAACCAACTCAAGCAAACCTAAAAACTTTAAACCTTAACTTTCAAATTATAAAAATCAAGTTGTAAAGCTTTGAAAAAGCATCTTCCTCCCTCAAAATCTGCAGTTTCCAGCCCTCATTTCTGAGACAATACTTCAAAACAATAAAACGGGGTGATGGAAAGAGCTTCAGTGTCAGCTCGTACACTATTAATTGCAGTAAAAGCCATTCGGGCCCACATGAGCGACACCGATCTGCAGTCAGTCAGTGTGTGTATCCCCTGTCAGAGAGTGTCTGTAACCCACCTGTCGCTCAACACGACACCCTCGGCTCCCGGCGGGGCGATGGACAGCTGGAAGGGTGTGTTGAAGTAGTGCTGCTGCTCGTCTGACCGATGAACCACTTCTCCTCCTCGAACCACCAGGAAGCCCGAGTCTCCCAGATTACAGGTGTGTATCCTGTGACTGCGACGGTCCAGAACAACAATGCAAGCTGTGCTGCTTCCTAGAGGAGAATAAAAAGCATAAACAGTCACACTTCATAATAAGGTTTCATTAGGTAATAGAGCTGTGAACCTATACTGGTCTCACGGTTCGGTTACGATTATCATGCCATCGATTCGGTTCAATTCGATATCTCGGTGCATCACGGTGCATTGACTATGCTTTCCATACACAGTTTTATATTTTCTTCACAGCAGCAGTTCTTGTATTAAAATGTATGAATATATTTATATTTATATACTATTTGGAAAACAATTTTGTCATTTAATACAAACAGTCAGATATATAAACTGTAACTTTAAACAACACGAGCATTTAGCAAATAATATAAACAAATATAAATATCCAGCTCAATTTCTGTTTCTTGTCTAGTTCTCTTACACCCCTTTGATTGGTCACACCCTCAAAAAAACGGTTGCGATTGGCTCTTGCGCGCTGTGCTCTTCACAGATGAGTGACACTGATAAGCGGCAGCGGCGATCACACAGCTGATGATTGATCGATACGGTGAAGAAAACTCTGCAGACACGCGCTCGTTTCTTTATGCAAAAGTAACGCTGTAAAACAGCCGAGAACAGAAGAAAAGCCACGGCAGCAGGTCAAATGGGCCAGTGTGTGTGTGAGAGAAAGAGAGGGAGAGACAGAGCGAGAGAGAGAGAGAGAGAGAGAGAGAGAGAGAAATGGAGTAGGCTACTTTCATTCTCCAGATCTCAGTGAAATAGGGGCTATTGTTGTATATGTCAGTGAAAGACTGATCCAGCAAACACACACAGTGAACTTGTGCACAGTTTATGAGTTTTAAGTAGTTAAAGCGCTGTGATTACTCGCAATCGCCTCTCTCGCGACAGAGCACATATGAGGTAAATGACGTCAGTAATAACCGGTTATGATTATTACTGAACCGATACCGAATTGTCCGCGTCTGCATCGCAGTGCACCGAAAAAACGGTTAATTTTGACACCCCTATTAGGTAATATTAATGTATTTACTAACATAACTAATAATGAACAATACTTGTTAAGCATTTATTAATCGTAGTTCAACATTTACTGATGCATAAAAAAAATAATAATAATCGTAATAATAATAGTAATCTATTCTCAAAGTTGGGTTGGGAACTGGGTCTATTGTACGCAAGCTATGATGACTTTCTTCTTGATATTTTAGCGCGAATGTATACCTGGCTGAATTGTACTGTAGGGGGCGAGAATGAGTCTTCGAACCAGTGTGCATTCCTACTGTGAAATTACCACATCAAATGTGACATGCTAACATGGATACAGTTCACTACAGTGCAGGGGCGTAGCAACCAGGGGGTCACATTCCCCTCATTTTTAGAGACAGACCATTTAGAAACCAGTGATTAATAGTAAAAATGTCAGTGACACCCCTGCTAGAGTGAATGTGATCAAGGTTAGCTCCACATCTAACTATCAGGCACTTGTAGAGTTTATGCGTTCGAGACCGGTGAGCCATCTGACAAAAAGCAAGTGGTACTACTCACTGCAGAGCCACTTGGGCAGAGCTGAGCTCCAGCAAGGGGGAGCTTGAGCTCCAGCTCCTCCTTCCTTGCACTTCTTCTACAAGGGATGTCACATTAAAACAGCTTATAGGAGAAGGAGGAGGAGTTGGAGCTCAATCTCCCCCTCATTGAAGCCCAAGTGGCTCTCATTCTCATTATATTGCTGCCTTGAATGTCCTTGAATGTAAGTTATCTGCTAAAAAAAGTCTGTTATTTTATGAAAAATAAATGTATGGTTTGCATCAAACAAAAACGAAGCATTGCAGTAAGAAATATTTATGATCGCTCTCCGCCATAATCTGCGCCATTATTATTATTATAACTTTAGGCAGAATTTGCAAACTAAAAACAATTTTGGTGCTCCTAAATATTTGAAGTTGGGAGCACTGGTGCTACCAAGTAGAATAGTTTATTTCAAGCCCTGAGTGTAATTTATTATTTTTGAAGTAAAACTTATTTTTGTTTTTTATATAAATCGCTAGGTTTAAGTTGATTTATAAATTAACAATTTTCCATTATCAAAGTCAAGCTATCCATCTTTAATTGTATTATTTTAATAAATACTAATAAATAGATTTAATCAATTAAAATATTAGAATAATCACCATCTTTTAAAATGTATAATCAGTAAAAACATTTACATTTTAATCTTTTAAAAATACAAGTAATTGACAGAAAGTGACAGACAATTATGTTACAAAAAAATATTTAAATTTCTTTTATTTTATTAATAAATTTAATTTGCATTAAAAAAAAATCTACATTTTATACTGATTTCTAAAGGATTTCATGGCACTGAAAACTGAAAAAATTTAATATTCAAATATTCAGCTGACAATTTATGAAAAAAATTATCCCAAATGTCTGAACAATAGAGCATTTTATTAGTTACAAAAAATTATTTTGTAGTTATTTTTCTGGCATGTCCACTAAATAGCATTTATAGTTAAAGTCAGAATTATTAGCCCCCTTTTGAGTTTGTTTTTCCCCCAAATGATTTTTAACAGAGCAAGAACATTTTTACATTATATCTAATAATATATTTTTTTCTTCTGGAGAAAGTCTAATTTGTTTTATTTTGACTAGAATAAAAGCAGTTTTTAATATTTTACAAACCATTTTAAAGTCAAAATTATTAGCCCCTTTAAGCTATATTATTTTTTGATAGTCTACAGAACAAACCATCATAATACAATGACTTGCCTAATTACCCTAACCTGCCTAGTTCACCTAATGAACCTAGTTAAGCCTTTAAATGTCACTTTAAGCTATATAGAAGTGACTTGAAAAATATTTAGTAAAATATTATTTTACTGTTATAATGGCAAAGATAAAATAAATCAGTTATTAGAGAGGAGATTTTAAAGCTATTATGTTAAAGCTACTATACATTATGCTATTAATAAACCATTAACAGGAGGGCTAATAATTCAGGGGGTTAAATAACTCTGACTTCAGCTATAGGTTAGTTTGAAATGTATCTCCAGCTAGTCTATTTGTAATAAGCTTCTCTGTTTATCACCTAACACACTCCTTGCTCCCTTCCTTCTCTCGATGTCTAGCTAAGGCCTTGAGTCTAAGTGACCTTGTCTCAGAGCGGTCACCCACAGACCTTTAGCACTCCACATGCCTTCCCAAAATAAAAGCAGGTCACTTTGAAGAGGCAAACAACTCAGCAAGACGAAGAGCGTAGCGTGACATTTCTGACAGCACGGGACGTCTGCTTTTAGCAAAAAGACCACCACTTGCATGCGTGCCTGATCATCCAATACCTCGTTTAACAATCTAACTTAGTCCTTGGTTTAAGCATTACATCAGAAACCACATCCTTATTAACTTGAGGTTGCTTTAAAAGGCACCTATGGTAAAAAAAAAATCAACTTTTCAAGCTGTTTGGACAGACATGTGTGTAAAGGCTGATTTAGACTTCTGCGTCAAACGCCGGCGTATGCTACGGCGCTGACGCATAGCCCTTCCCTGTGGCCATCGGTGTCACTGACGTGCACCTCTCAAAAAATGAAACTACACGTCGCAACAACGCGTAGGGCAAGCTCTGTGATTGGTCGGCTTGGTAGCGCTGACGAGTCTGGGCAGGACCGAGAGCCGCGCAAATGGCGGGAGCGATTGTTTACAAGTGTGGAGTCCCGTGAAGGAGCTCCGGATGGAAAGTTTTGTTTTGTGTTTACCTCATAGTTAAAGTTGTTGCACAACCGCCAGTTTCTGCCTCAAAATGAGCGAGTTTGAGTCACTTGTACAACCAGGAAGTGTTCAGGAAAAGCAAAACAGAAGCGAAGAAACTCGACACAGAGGAACATTTACACCTCACTGCCAGCTAGCGTTTCAGAAGTGTTAATGCAGACCAACAGAGACAGCGCGCAGAAGTATAAATGCACAGCAACGCGCGTTGCCTGCGACGTGAGTTACGCCGGTCACTTGACGCAGAAGTATAAACCAGGCTTTAGTATAGTGTATAGATCGTCATATTGGGGTGATATAAACACACATTTTTCAATTGGACCAATTGGATCGGTTTTCAGAGTGACCGCAACTTGACGTAGGAGTGCGGTCCCCCTGCCCACCAATATTGATTGACAGGCCCATTGATTGACGTCACCATATCCTCAGTTTGTTGATTCACGTCCACCATTTTCAGCGCAAGTCAAAGCGAAATCACTAAAGGAACATCCTTGCTCTATCTTTAGATGCCAGGGTCAATGAGCTCAACAAAAGATCAACATTCACCACATGATTGCTGTAATCGTAATCATTGGTTGTATCTTTAGGTAGGTTTGCAAACATGTGTACTTTTCATTGAGTCTACCTTAAACTTCAGCTATTTGCATTTCTCAAGGTCACAGAAGCTCCCTGTGATCTTAACTATGTGCAGCTGGAAAAGTGCATGCGCGTCATGTGTGCGTCTCTCCATTGGAAAAAAATAATAAACTTGCCTGCAGGTCGCACACCAGAAGTGCCGCTCTGCATTTTAGAATTTTTCTATTCTTGTTTACCCTGATAGAAACCTACGTTTAAAATTCTAAAATGCGTGGCGTGACGATTCGGGACACTTCATGTTTCTGCCATGCCACAGAGAGTGTCTGGTGTGCCGTGTCACAGCGCATTCGGTGCCTCAGTCAAGCTAGGCACTTTAAACTAGCACACAGTTGTCTGTAAAACTATACAAAGACACAAATAAATGTGCACTCTCTGCTTGGTCTGTGCCCGAGTCGTACATGTACAGCTGAATGCTGATCCTCACTCTTGCTCCTTCTCACAGTCTGTTTAAAACACAGAGCGGGTGAGCTCTTGGCTCCGCCCCCTTGTCACGTTGGGCGGGAAGCCGAAACTAATTTCCATGTGAAGCAACACGCCCCTAAAACAGCAAACTGTGTAAACGCCCCCAACATGACACTTTTGAACACATTATAACAAAAACATCTGAACTGTGTGTTGAACTGAACCTAAACTGGCACACTCAGAAAAACCATAATACTAATATAAAAAAGGGGTAAACAATGTGCCCTTTAAACAAGGATGCACGGTGGCGCAGTGCATAGCACGATCGCCTCACAGCAAGAAGGTCGCTGGTTCGAGCCTCGGCTGGGTCATTTGGCGTTTCTGTGTGGAGTTTTTACGTTCGCCCCGTGTTGGTGTTGGTTTCTTCTGGGTGCTCCGGTTTCCCCCACAAGTCCAAAGACACGCGGTACAGGTTAATTGGTTATGCTAAATTGTCTGTACTGTATGTGTGTAAATGAGTGTCTATGGATGTTTCCCAGTGATGGGTTGCAGCTGGAAGGGCACCCACTGCGTAAAACATATGCTGGATAAGTTGGCGATTAATTCTGCTGTGGCGACCCCAGATTAAAAAAGGGACTAAGCCGAAAAATAAACTTGTATTAAAGTAAAGTTAATGTTAAATGTAAAATTTGCAGCTCTGACAGATTTAATTGACTGAAAAATGGTTGCGCGTTCAGTATATGGATCACAAATGCCCACAACTTGCACTTTGTGATCATATCTCAGTTCTGTTCTGTTGATATGTGATCCAAATATTCGCAGCTAACAGAGGGAAAATATGACCGGTATGCTGCGTTCCTATGGAGACCCTAGAGTAGCTGCCATTACAGACCATTATTTTGTTGCCCGCCAGGTCTTTGCACAGGTCATGTGACTGAAAACTATCAATAGAGTCTCAAATGGACACGTTACAAATTCAATGCAATATTCTGCACTTCTAAAATGAAAATGCAAAACATTTAACAATTGTAGAAATCTTCTATTTCTACTTAATGTCAGCAAATTCATCACGTCTACCTCCTTTTGTAATTATAATGTAATAAAATACATTATCATAATAAGCACCCACTATTTGTTTGTTTGTTTGTTTTTAATGCAGATTTTTTAATGCTATTTTCTAACTACACATCATAACAAACATACAATACAGCTAAACAAAACAAAACAATTTGACATACAAATAAATAAGCATTCAAATTGAAACCAAAATAATTTTAAAAAGATAATAAATTAGTTCTGACTAAAAGACTTAATGTTTCCCAGAGATGGGTTGCAGCTGGAAGGGCATCCGCTGCGTAAAACATGTGCTGGATAAGTTGGCAGTTCATTCCGCTGTGGCGAACCCGGATTGGTAGGAGGACAAAGCCGAAAAGAAAGTCAATGAATGAATAAAAGACTAAATCATTTAATTGGTCTAAAAGAAAAAGGGAGATTATTCTAGTCAATAGGAGCTTTGTATTGTAAAGATCTAAAGCCACTTTTTGTTGTAATGATTGGAATCAATGAATTCTGTTGTATATGTCAAAGATAATAGGAGGAGGTAAATGGAAAAAATAAAAAAATAAAAAAACTGCTTTAAATAAAAAGGGCAACTAAAAAAAACACATTAAAAAAATACCAATGATAATGTCTACGATACTTAGCTTAAAGCAAATCAAGAGCACATCTTAAAACAAACCTATATAAAGATTTAAAGACAATGTTTAAAGTTATTGAATATCAGATGTATTGTTATAAATAATAACAGAATAATTATTGAGAAATCTATTTTGATCTTTTTGATGTTTCTGAAAAACAGTTAATAAAATGATAAAGAGAACCTAAACACAGATATGACTTTTTAACTATAAAATTCCATAAGAATTTTAAAGGATTTTTCAGTATCTAGCCAGAGACTAAGGGTGCTTTCACACCTACACTTTTGTTTCTGAACGTATCTCGTTTGCCCAGTTAGCGCGGTTCGTTTGGCATATGTGAACAGGGCAATCGCACTCTGTTCAGCGCCAAAGTAATCGCTCCGAGATCCCTTGAATGAGGTGGTCTCGGCTTGATTGAAACTAACCCTGGAGCGGTTCGATTGCAGTGAGAAAGCGATCCAATCCGAGCGCGGTTATATCACAGTGTTTTATGGATATGTAATTGGCATACAGCTATATGAAGAGAGAATTATGAGTAGGGCAGGAAGTTTCGCGAGTCTCCGGATGTGATGATCTCCCGGTAATATTGCGTCTCCCTCCCGGTCCTTAAATAGGCTATGTCGCGCACCCTCACCCCTCCCCACCGCGTCTCTCCTCAGACACGTCACGCGCACGCACCCTGTCAATCACCACCAAACCACCACCTCTCCTGACAGCTGAGCGGGACGCTGCAAAATAAACAAAACACTCTGACCAATGTAAGGAGAGTTTACTCGCACGTGACTTGTTTTAGCTCTTTTGGTCCGATTAGAAACTTTGCAGTGTGAAAGCGAACCGCACCAAGAGCAAAGAGCAACAATGTAACATTTGTAATCTCTGTTTCGGAACAACTGTATCGATACACAGGTGTGAAAGCACCCTTAGATATTTAAATTAGTCAACATTAGACAACTGTGACTCATCATCAAATATAATATCTATATCTACCGAGTGTAACCGCTGAAATTTTTTTAAAGAACGGCATACTGCAAGACTTCTTTTTATTAAGTACAAGTTTGTTTTTTAAACCATTCTTGAATTAAAGTAAAATCTAACTGCGAAGAAGAAATCTGACACTTATAAAGTTAACTTAAACTATTTAAAATAAATCTGTAAAGAAATAAAGCTGAAAATTGTATGTATAATTATATGATAAACTTATGAACTTAACAACTAATAAAAATTTAAAATGTTGCCTCGAAAAATAAAGATTAAGATGAAGTGCAGAAATGACGTAAAAATAAATAAATAAGTAAAATACTACAAATTATCTATTGATACCAATTAAAATACTAAAGCCAAGTAACCAAAATAGTAAAACTAAGTCAACGATATACTAAATATTAAATGTTTTACTTTAGCTTTTTTTAGTTAATTACATTGTCGCGTAAATTGGAACTAAACCTATATTAAACTAAATTTAAAAAGGCATTAGAAAATATTGCTAGTCTTTAATATAAAAATCACACAATACTTAACGCACAATGAGATACCCGACAGCACAATCTGCCATTTTGAAGAAAAATCCACCATTTTCTTTCCTGACATTAAACTGAAAAAAGCTTGGCTAAGAATCAAATTGGTACATCACGACTCAAGAACTGTGAGTCATCCTGCAGATCCTTAACTTATTTATTCTTTAAAAGCAGCAGTGTGTGTGTGTGACTCAGTGTGTGGTTTGGCGCGTGTGTGTGTCTGGATATAATCTTACCCAGCAATGGTACTTTGTTCTGCAGGAGCTCATAGTAGCCAGAGGTCAGGATGCCCACGGGGCTGCTGGGAGTGAATCGTCCCTCCTTCACCAGCCGTTCACACGTCTTCATCAGTGTGGCAGAGAACTGAGACGGGTCCACGCCGTAATCCCTCCAGCCCCCAACACCATCCGCAACACCTGAGACATGAAGAAAAGCAGAAAGACATCATCAAAAACAAGGCCCTGTTTCCACTTGATATTAACATTCCCTTTAATTAGAAGCAGTCGACATTACTTTATCAACCTGGAATTGATGTAATTTTAAAAATCTCATAGACGCTTGTGTTCAGATTTCGTTCAGGCCATTCTGTCTCATTTAATCTCACTTAACATTTCACAGGAGAGCTCAGCACAACACGAGCAAATGTCAATAAACAAATTAAACAAGCAAATATGATGCGGCGAATATAATACATGCGTTTTCATACAAAGCAGCCAAGCATGAACACAAAGTTCTGGTGCCGTTTCTCACAAAAAGTCCCATTAAGATCAGTCAGTAGATGTTTGAGTGTTCTTTACACTATAAAAAACATGAGTCTTTTTAAATTCGTTTTACATTACCTGTGAAATTACCAAAAAGGGTTTAAGTTCAAAATGTTTTAAAGGGCCATGAAACCTCCTCGTTTCAGCAGGGTGTTTTCAAACCTCTACTTTGGAAAAAACCAGAAAAGTGGGCGTGTCCAGCTCTGTTTAGGGGGGAGTGTCGGAGGAACTAAAGTGGGAGGGTGTGGGAGTGTCTATTTGGGCACGCGCGAGTTTCAGAGTCAAAATACACAGACAGGAGAAAGTGATGGTGTTTAATCTACATGGACATCTGTAGTCGAATTATTTGCCAAATTATTAAATCTTGGACTTTAAAGAGCCCATATTATACATGAAATAGGGTCATATCTTGGTTGTAAGGGTCTCCAACAACAGTCTAATATGCATGCAAGGTCAAAAAACACTTTCATGGTCTTATAATCTGCATTTATTTTTAGCTAATTATTCCAGCGACTCCTGTATGAATCGTCCAGTGATTCATTTGTTCCCAAACCCCTCTTTAGCGCGGAGCTAATCTGCGCTGATTGGACCGATGACAGTCTGTCGCGATTGGTCGACTGCCTTCGGTCAGAGAGGGAAATGGCCAATAGCTAATCAGCAATTTAAAAAGTAATCACAGTTCATACACGCTCGATAGTGTAGACGTGGATTTTAGCTGCCACACTATGGCGAGTGGATAGTGCCATGGATAACCGAACGAAGGAGACAGTCGTGTACTCGCCATACCACACACACACAAAAACACACACACACCTCCGGATGACAACGCTCCCGCTTCCGCCCGCACCCGCCAGGTTTTAGCCTGAGAACCCGCTCCGTTTTCTGCCCGCCGCGCCCGGTCCCGCTAGAGCGGAGAACACAACCAAAAATCACCCAGTATACAGTCCAGACAGCCAAGCTGTCTTCGCTCTCTCTCTCTCTCTCTCGCTCGCTCTCTTTCATACGCGCGCACTAACACACACACAAGCACCACGCAGACTCTCTCTTTCTAATTCGCATAGCAATATCCGTGAT
This sequence comes from Danio rerio, assembly GCF_052040795.2. NCBI lineage: Eukaryota > Metazoa > Chordata > Actinopteri > Cypriniformes > Danionidae > Danio > Danio rerio. The sequence goes on along the minus strand of NC_141030.1, from coordinate 8,766,128 downwards.
ATTGCTAGACAGCCCGCTCCCGTCCCAAATTAAACCCGTTACCGACCGCTCCCGCGATTTATTCGGAAATTTATTCCCGCGGCTGTCCCCGCGCCAGATTTCTGCGGCGCGGGAATAAATTTCCGAATAAATCGCGGGAGCAGAACTCTAGCACGGAGCTCCATAAACAAACAGCACGCGTCGCGTTTTAAACGTGACTTTGCACGCGATAAGAGAATATAGCCAGTTAACCTGATACAGTACACGCGGTTACAAGTAACAAATCACAACTAAATACATTTGCAAGCTAGAGTAAACGAGGCAACAACTTTAATCGCACGTACTTACACTTGAGAAATGGAGGAAGAAACCCATCCTGACGTCCAGCAGTTACTCTTTACTGATCCTTCCTTTAACAAACTCAGATGAAGTATTCTTTGTAGCATGTAGCTTCCCGAAGTTTCCAACTGCTTGGTTATAATGCTGATGTTTCATCTTTGGGTAGAGACTCAATATAATGTCCATCTGCAGTGTGACTTCAATCGACCGGCATGTTTGTGTGCGTGTGTTTGTGGGTGTGCGTGTGTTTGTGGGTGTGTGTGTGTGTGTCTGGGTTTCTGCGTCAGAGGGCGGGGCCTCAGGTTTGAAATCTCCCGGGTTTGCGCGTACACGTGAATAACTTGGTTTCGTTCGTACGTCATGGCGAAACACCTAATGAGTCGGTATCAAGGCGACTCGTTTGAAGCACTATGAGTCGACTCTTTTATAGATGAATCAACCGTTTTAAACACTGTATTCTTACAGATTTAAGCCTTAGCTGGATACTTCACTTCACTTAGAGCTGTGTTACACACTACATGGAGGGGAATTTTCAAAAACCCATAATATGGGCTCTTTAACTGCAGTTTGGCTCTTTCATTTAGAGAATTCATTCATGCCCCTTGCAACAAACGAGATATTTGATTCAAGGAACTGCTCTAAGCGTGTATTTTTCATGCAATGTTTGATACCGCACGGCGAATGAGAGAAAAAAAGCCGTCCGCATTTCCCGGAAACTTAGATACACACGGCAGGTAGCGTAAGAAAGCCGCGTGTGTTATTCCGGTCACTAAATGAGGTTAAAAACCCTACACGAGGTTAAAGTTTGGTTGTGGTGCTAACATATTTGTACTCTGTGCAATAGTTAACTTAGTTCAATACGAGCAAACTAAATAAACAAAGAGTACTGGTCGCTCACTTACCAAATCTGTAGAGACAGGACAATCACCAGCAACTAGAGCAGCGTCTTTATTAAGAGAAGACTACAAGGGAATCCAGATCTCAGCGTTTGGAGATGAGAACAGCTCTCAGGTAAACAATAAACCTCCTTAGACACGTAAGTTATTGTTGTCGAGCGTCGCGTACACTGTTAATCCACACGTGACGCCAGCTGCGCTCTCACAGAGAGAAAATGAAAACAAAACTTAACGGCAGCAAACTATAAAAACAACACTTCACGCTTGTTTTGCCAACACAACGTGGCGTCTCTGTCGTGAAAACACTGTGATACTAATGAATATTAATGAAGTTGCACAATAGAGAGCACTGATTGGTTTGAACCAAGCCTTACTCATGCATTAATGCATCACACTGTAAGACGTAATAAGACACACTCTGGCACAGACGTCCAGTCTGCACGCTGGAATACAACGCTATTATGTCATGACCGTGACGCAGCTTCAAAAATTTGTTTCAAACCGGAAGTACGAATTTGCTTGAAATAACGCAAAAACAACCAATTTACACTTTTTAGTGAAATATAGGTGTCCTAATAGTGTTTTTAGCAGTGTGGGACACACATACGACTGTCAACAGCTCAAAAAATGTGTTTTGGTGTTTCGTGACCCTTTAAGGCCAGGACATGCCTAGTTGCTTTTTAATAAGTGTCTGTAAGGCCTGTTTGTTTGGTGTGCTTCTCTCGACAGGCTGATGTTGGAATGAGTTTGCCTGACTCAGTATGTGGAATTGGTGTCAGCCTTTGGTGAAAGACAGAGTTCTGATTGGCTGTACAGCTACGAATGTAACAAACAAAAACTGAAGTGACTAAACTAAACTACACACGTCAAGAATGAACGAAGAAGCTAGCTGTCATTCCATTTGAATTCTTAAATGTTGCAAAGTATATGGATTATCAGACATATCTGCACAAGCGAATCCATCTATGGTGAGCGAGAAATGGGGGAGGGGCGCTATACTAGTAATATTTATTGGATTTAACACAGGCCTACCGTATGTCACAAGGCTTTACAGGTCTATGTCACATTTTCTAGTCATATAAGTTTAAAATACATTTAAATTATGCCTTTAATAATGATTTTAACTTAGTTTACTACTAAAATGAGATTGAGTTTGTTTTTTGGTCATATCAGGATATAATATTGATATCATCTGGAAAGTGGAACATATTGGCATATGTTAGTTTTAGCTCATATGGCTCACCCCTAGCAAGAAGTAACGTGAATGGTACATGTGATAGAGTCCTGCTTTAATTACAGTTTGTATGTGTGCAGCACTAGTTTCGCTTTCCCTTTGTGAAATGATTATACTGACCACTGCCACCTGCAGGTATGGAAAGATACATCCACTCATGAGGGTGCAGAAGGTATAATTCTTGATTCAGTAAGTCGGCTGTCTTCCATTTGGTGTGCTAATAAATAGTTTCTTAACAGACAAGACCTGATGTGCCTGACATGAGGCAACAACCTAGTTGGTTTTCATCACCATTAGTTCTTCGACATTGGCTTGGTATGTCCCAGCATTTAGAACCTATTTAAAACTTTATTCAGCACAACTTTGACTCGTTTCCAATGAGTGGTTTAGTAGGGAACAGTTTGGTCCGCTTTTAAAGGGCTATGAAACCCCCTCGTTTCGGCAGGGTGTTTTCAGACCTCTACTTTGGAAAAAGTCAGAAAAGTGGGCGTGTCCAGCTCTGTTTAGGGGGGAGTGTCTGAGGAACTAAAGTGGGATGGTGTGGGAGTGTCTATTTGGGCACGCGCGAGTTTCAGTCAAAATACTCACACACAGGAGAAAGTGATGGTGTTTAACCTACATGTACATCTGTAGTGGAATTACTTGCCAAATTATTAAATGGTGGACTTTAACTGCAGTTTGGCTCTTTCATTTAGGGAATTCATTCATGCCCCTCGCGACAAACGAGATATTTGATTCGAGGATCTGCTCTAAGCGTGTATTTTTCATGCAATGTTTGATAGCGCACGGCGAATGAGAGAAAAATAAACCTCTGCATTTTCCGGAAACTTAGATGCACACGGCAGGTAGTGTCAGAAAGCCGCGTGTGTTATTCCGGTCACAAAATGTGGTTAAAAACCCTACACGTGGTTAAAGTTTGGTTGTGGTCCTAACATGTTACGGTGCAATAGTTAACTTAGTTCGATACGAACAAACTGAATAAACAAAGAGCACTGGTCGCTCACTTACCAAATCTGTAGAGACAGGACAATCACCAGCAACTAGAGCCGCGTCTTTATGAAGAGAATACTACAAGCGATTCCAGATCTCAGCGTTTGCAGATGAGAACAGCTCTCAGGTAAACAATAATCCTCCTAGACACGCAAGTTATTGTTGTCGAGCGTCGCGTACACTGTTAATCCACACGTGAGTCTGAGCTCTCACAGAGAGAGAAAAAGAAAACGAAACTTAACGGCAGCAAACTATAAAAGCAACACTTCACGCTTGTTTTGCCAACACAACGTGGCGTCTATGTCGTGTGAACACAGTAATGAATATTAATGAAGTTGCACAATAGAGCGCGCTGATTGGTTTGAACCAAGCCTTACTCATGCATTAATGCAACACACTGTAAGACGTAATAAGACTCACTTTGGCACAGAAGCCCAGTCTGCAGGCTGGAATACAACGCTATTATGTCATGACCGTGACGCAGCTTCAAAAATTCGTTTCAAACAGGAAGTACGAATTTGCTTGAAATAACGCAAAAACAACCAATTTACGCTTTTTAGTGAAATATAGGTGTCTTAATAGTGTTTTTAGCAGTGTGGGACACATATACAACTGTCAACAGCTCAAAAAATGTGTTTTGGTGTTTCGTGACCCTTTAAGGCCGTCAAAGGGTACCTAAAAGCGAACCAAACGGTACCACTATTTGGGTATGCTTTGCAAAGGGTACCTAGCACAGCAAAAGGGTACCAAAATGGAGAGTTAGATGCGCAGCTGAACACTATTGGTTTACAGAGTCACAAGCAGGAGAATGAAACAAAGAAACCACCATTCTAAAAAACACAGCCAAGACAGTCCATCATAATCCTACATACGGTTGACCCGAGCTCAAACAAACCATGTCATTGTATTGATGAAGTCACAAAACCAAAAAAAAAACTCTGCCGTGTCCTGTTTTTTTTTTTTTTTTTTAACAAGGCCGTCTAAAAGTGCGAGCAGTTTGCTCCAGCGAGCTCGCGATCGCTCATGTGTGCGTCTGTTTTTTAAATAACAAACTCGTTGATCTGATGATAAGGTGAGCATTATTATTGAAGTCTTTTTACATCTGATCCTTTCAGAAACGGACAAACATGAGAGTTAAGTGTGAAAACAACAAAGGAGAAACACGAAAAAACAAAGCCTTTTGACTATTATGAACTGAAAAGTGGAATTACTTTCTAACAAAGATTATATATGCTGGTGAAGATTAAAGATACAGATAAGAGGTTTGCACTGACTGGGCTGTTTTTGTGTTGTTTTTTAACCCAAATAAAGCTTAAAAGTGTGCTGTGTGTAGTTTTTCTGGAATTGGTAACATATCGGACACTGTAAGGGTTTGTATATGTTCACATATGTCACATTTATTTATTTTATTTAAATCGCAGATGTTGCAATAGGCTATTTCACACTATCAATGGTCTGCAGTTATAATCAAATCATGTTCATAGAAAGGTTAGTAATGAACATGTATACTCAAGCATTTATGTGTATAAAGAATCTGCTTTATGGGAAGTGCTTCTAATATGATATGTGAACGATCCGTACAGCTTTACTTTGAGGGTGCCCTCTGTACCCCTTAGGCAATGGAAATGCAAGGCTGATAATGGTGACCCGTACCATACTGTACTGAACCAGTCAGTGGAAGCGAGCCATTATTTATCAGACTGGTGACAATGCATTTTATTTCTAGGTGTGAACAGGACCTAATCCTAAATACCAATAGCTTTAAAACCTAAATTCTACTAAAGAGAGGAAAAAGGAAAAAAAATAGATGCCAATTTTGACACCGCAGAGAAAGATGGCATCTGCCGCCAAACATAATGATGTACCGACTGACTGGTTATTGTGATGGTAATGCAACATGACCTTCTGCTACAGCAAGTCTGATGACTTCATTGAACAAAGACGAGGCAAGATGTATCATTTGTGAACCCCTTCAAATTAGCAACATGAAAAATGTACTCATATTTGCTGTAAGACTTTAAAAGAAATGATAAGCAACATGTAAATGTTAGTTGTGTTGGTAGAAATACAAGAAAAAAAATAGTATTTATTTGCAAAATGCAGTATTTTTAGACAAATAAAATATTGTAGTAAAGGTTGACTTCTTTTCAAACTAATATCTTTAGAATGTCTCAAAGTCCATTAAAAGTTTAATTGCCACCAACTGTTTTAAACATTAGCTACACAGCAGGCTATAAACTAATTTAAGGATTTAAGTGGACATTCTTAAATGGTGATATATTCTAAATCAATCAAATGAAGTAACTTAAAACAAAGCCAAGATTTTAATAAATTTTATTGATGTTTTATTGGTGATAACATTTATTTTTTTTAATTAATTGCATAATTAGCAGAAAGTGATATTATACTGAATCACAACAAAGTTTACTTCTGCTATTTGATGCCACAACCAGAAAGGCTGGTGGATGAACATTGATGTCAGACTCAAACCTTTATTCCAAATGTTTGCATTTCATTTCTGAAAATGATTTGACAATATTTACTACAGGTAAAAAAGGCTAAGGGGAAACAGCTCTTAGAGGCAACACCCATCTGTTTACACCAGCACGCAACTGAAAGCAGATTCTCCACCGCTGTCATCTACATGCCAGCATTACTGCACGAAGGTGTGACTTTTTGTGATATGCGGATCCATACTCATTTACAAGGAGTACTCCACTTTTGAGAAAAGGCTCATTTAACAACTCCTCCTGAGTTTACCTATTTTTTATCCATTCCGCATATCTCTGGGTCTGGTTCAAGATCTTTTAGCTTAGCATAAATCATTGAATCGGATTAGACCATAAGCAACTCTCTCAAAATGACAGGAGTTTTAATAATTTTCCAATTTAAGGCTGGAGTCCTTTGTGGTTTCATTTTGTAATAAGTAGGTACACACCGAATCTGTGCGTGCAAAAATCCACAGATTTTTAGCTCATCATTGAGCCTATTTATTTACATCTGTAAAAGTGTGTAAATGTACATTTATTCTGTTTTTTTTTGTAATTTCAGTAATATTATTGACAAATTTTGAAGTGTTCATTTGATTCATATACAATGCAGTTTGTAAAGTAATATTTTCTGTCATTTAGTAGAGATATTATGTGAGAGTCTTGCTTTGTTTACCAAACAAGTGGATCTAAATGGATTTGCATTTTAAACATTAAAAAAAAACTACTATTTTTCATTTCATGTATTCATTTTTAGTTATGATACCCAAAAATAATTCTCCATAAATCCGCAGATTTTTTTATTAAGTCTCCACAGAAATAGCAAAAAAGTCCCTATTTTAGCCTGAATTAGATTTAACTGAAAAAAAAAATTACCTGTTAATATTAGCATGATCATTATGTAATTAAATATTTTTTAAATGCTAATAATAAAGTTTACCTCTATAATTTCTGCAAAATCGCTAAACATTGACATTGTAAACATAAAAAAAAAATTGACATTTTAAACACTGTTTTTATGCGTTTCTCCTTTTCGTTCTTTTGCACGTTATAACCCTTTTAATTTTGTGTAATCTAATAAACATTCCTTGTTCCATAAAATTACATCAATTGATCACATAAACATTAGCTACGTTTCAATCCACCTATTTTTATGAGCCATTTTTTATATTCACATAAAAAAATCAGTTGATAAAAACGCCAAGACGCGCAAAAATTATGATAAATGCACATAACTGAGTAGGATAAACTTTTTATTCGATATGAAGAGATAAACTATGATGGAAACCAATTTCAGTATACCGTTAAAAAGGTCATGTGATTTTGTAATAAAGGATCATGTGATGATAAAAATGTGTCAATGGACAAACCAGCAGGCTGAGCACACTGTAAAATACCTGAAACGTTGTTTTGGTCATTCTAAAACACTTTTACCAATTTCTTGCACGTCTTTTATGCAATGTTTCAGTTTTACGCATAAATTTAATTTGCGTTTTTTGGATGGAAACATAACTACTGATATATGAACACAATAAAAACAAACCACTTTCTAACCAAGCACAACAAAATCTACCACAACTGCTAAATCTGAAACCTTTACACAAGCTATCTAATTAGGAACACAATTGTTGGTTAACAGGAAAAAACAAACATCTGCAAAAACTATTAAAGGGCAAGATATAAGTCAGATGCCAATCCTCACCATTTCTAATCATGGCTAGATAAAGAACGTTTTCTGGTTGTGACAAACATATCTCTGAGAACTCTTGGAAAAGTGTTTCAATGAGCAACTTGCATCCAACTGCTAATGTAATTTCAATGGTTCACAATCTCCTGAAAATAGACTACTGCATCAATAAGGACACCACTTGAACCTTCTAGCCGTTTCTTCCTGTTTCTTAAGACCTGCTCCTTAAACTAATTAGAGTGGATAGTGAAGATCACCTACTGACCTTCATAGTAGATCAGCACAGAAGTTCACCAGACTCAGTAGACCAATATTTCAAAAGTGTAAGTATATAAGGGAAGACAATGCAACCAGTCAGTCATTATTGCTAAATAAACAGTCATGAGTGATCTCATGATGATTATATACACTTGTGGCTGGGCTAGAAAAACGTTTTTTTTTTACAACTGAAATTTTTAGAGAAACCAAACCAACCCACTACAAGGTGAACAAAAATATTACACTTTAATTTGAAGAATAAAGTAATAGAAAAATCAAACAGAAAGACAATGTTATAAAGAAAGTGTACTACTTGCATGTGGGAAAGAATTTCTGTCAGAGGAGGCATTGAAGTTTAAACTGAATAAAAATGAGAACTTGATTACATCTTGTTTGTCCATCTTTGATCAGAAGAAGGTTTTCTATTAAACTGGGTTATGTAGTTTCTCACAAGAAATTATACAGTTAAAAGAAAATAGAAGGAAAAATATAAATAAGACAAAACAAAAACAAGAAAGCAGGCTGGTGGCTAAACATGCAAATACAATTACTTGGCATTAAAATTAATGGAGAACAATAGAGGGAAAATAAAGGAGATTTGCACTGGATTAGGAGTTAGTTCTGAATTAAAAAGAAACTAATCATCACTTTAGACAAATAGAGGAAAGAGGAAAAACAAGGTGTTTATGATTTTTAAATATAGCTCTAAAATAAGACTACAGAATTAATTGTCTTGATGCACTTTTTATATTTGTGAAACTAAATAGACAGTAGGCATGGACTGGAATAAGATTCTCACTGTATGATAACCTTGGATAATATCACAGTTTCGCTGTATTGTGAACACTGCTCTAAAATATATTATTTTTATATATGTCTGGGTAAAAAACAATGTTTTCCCCTTTAGAACACAAAATATTTTACTTTGAGAAATGTTTAAAATATTGTGGTGCAGTGAACATGTCAGGCTAAATAAATCGAATGAATCACTGACTTTTGCAGTCTTCATTGGTTTCATAAACCCTGATTTCTTTACAATAAAAAAAAAAATGTCAATAAAAAATCTTACATATACTGTAGCAACAGAATAGTAGAACATTTTGGCGGTTTTAAAACCTTGACTTTTCCAACCTGCAGTATACCTTTAACGCGGTTATCGTCCCATGCCTAATAGACAGTTACCCAAAATGTATATTCTCTCAATATTTACTCAAACTTGATGTGTTCCAAACATGAGGGGCTTTTTTATACAAAAGAAGATATTTTGGTGAATGTTGGATACATGTAACCATTGACTTATACAGTATTTTTTTTTCCATGGATGTAATTACATGTTTCCAAAAATTTTTTTGTGTTTAACAGAACAACAACAACACCAACAAAACTCAGCCTGGTTTGATACAAGTCAAAGGTTCAAAGGTGAGTAAATAGTAGCTAAATCTTTGGGTAAACTGTTTTTCGCTTTAAAGCACAATCCACGTTAGGTTTTTTTTTTTACAGAAAATTCCATGAAGAATCTCACTATGTGTGAATGAAGCATATAGACATGTTTATCTCTGCTTACGTCTCACAACTGTAAAAGAGTAGTTTTGAATTTCTCCATCATTTTTCAACTTAATTGTGTCACTTTTGCAGTGTTTGATTTTAGAGCATTCTCTCTTTAAAGCTATTAAAGACACAGGAAAATAAAAGATACAAGGCTATCTCTGATTCCATATACAGTGCTCAACATATACGAGTTCACCCCTTGCAAATTTCTCATTTTAATTATGATTCGCTTAAGGAAGCTTTACAATATTATATTTGCTTAAAATATTGTGGAAATATTTTGCATGAATTTCAATGTATTATCTTTCTATTTCTAAAGCTTTTCGGTGACTAACATTATTTTAATAAATATATGCATTTAATAAATATGTTGTTTAAATGCACCAAAATGCATTGCCCATATTCACTAAGAAATTAATACAAATATTCATCTTTAAAATGGGGTGTACTCATACGCTGAGCACTGTAATCTAAGTTTAAAAAGTTGTGATTAATTTGTTGTTATGTTTTGTTCTTGGCTTAAAACACATTTTAAAAATCCCTATGAAAAAAAATTCTACAGAGCATAAAGCCAGGCACAAATGCAAATTTCTGTCCTGGAAGAGAACCAGTAGGTTTTGCAATACCATTTTATTTAGAAAATGCAAAAGGCAAACATAAAGTGGATTAATAGTGATCAGTAACCGGTTTGGCGTCATAAGTAAATAGTTACCGGTTTTGGCGTATTTTTAATAATCATAACCATAGTGTAACTGTGATGCTGAACAGCTGGTCTGCCGCTTACGTGCTCAGTCTGAAACAAAAGCCGGTGAAGCTTCATCGTAGCACGTGAACGAACTCATCGTTTTCTTGCATTGTGGTAATACGACAACGCTGTACAGGATCTTTCCGAGTTTTCCAAATGAAAACTATTGGATATAATTTTAGAAGTTGTACCTTGGATTATAGAAAGAGAAATGTTTCTAAGGGTCAACGTGAGGACAATGAGTCCGCGCCTGTATGTGTCGCTGGAACGACAACGTGATTAAACAACATGGCCGCCTCCATGCTCAACCATTCTGACCTTTACTAACAGCTCTTACAACAGTAACAAATGAGTACTTACTACTGCAACATTATACAATATATTGTAATTATACATGTGTATGCATTTAGCAAGTGTATTCCCTTTAACAGACCGATTTACTTAAACAATAAAAATTGACGCGTAAATCGCGTTAAACTGCTACTAAAACGAGTAAAGTGCAAATTTTAAACAACAACACATGGCATTAACGTCATTGATATACGCGCTTTCGAGGTTTGACGTTGAAATAATTCCAGTTTCTGCCACTAATAGAACTTTGGGGTTCATCGTGGCATCTTTCTAGGTGAAAGGTCAACATGGATTACCAAAGCTCGTTTAACGTTAAATTGCCGTTTTATACACATTATACGACACACAACGAGTCGCCTAGTTACTGAGTTCTAAACCCAAGCATGTTAAATGCAGGAAAGCGATCACAATGTTCAGAAAGAGGGAGGTTATTTCAGGTGAGGGCTGGACTGAACGTCCCTCACACCCCCAACATCAACAAATGAGTGCTGACATTAACCCATGAAGGTCATTTTCATAGTTAAAAGTCCCTAAAAGAACAAAACATCCCAGAGCTTTCATTTTCGACATGAATCTCGCTGATTTCCACTCACTCACCCAAGACATCCGCGGACTTGTGTCGGGCGATGAAGCAGGCATCATCCCCGTAGCACATGCCTTTCTTCAGGATCCCCTTCCGAAAGTCCTTTCCGAAGCCGCAGCTGGCCGTGATCAGACTATAGTCTCTGCCGTCCGTTTGCGAGAGTCCGCCCAGGACAGCCCTGGCAACGATCCTGCCATAAGAAAGTACCGATAACATCCCCTCTGCCGGTGTACGGTAAGCGTGTACCTGCCGAGCCCGTCTACGATCCGCGCGAGGGTGCACAACCTGAGGCTCTTTGCACCAACATTCGCCGCAGATCAACCGCACGAGCCAAAACAAGTGATCCTAGAGTCCCTTCTAAATGGCGGACGATGGAAATATATGGCTGTTTTTTAAGTCTTGGTGGATTTCACAGACGAAGTTCCTCCAGAACACTCCATCCTATCTAACATCCTCCCGCGGACTTGCTCACATTCCCGTCGGTCACCAGCGCCCGTGTTCCGCACATACGGGCTCTGCTGAGCTCACGTGACGCGCTGATGTCAGAGCGTAGTGGAAACCTGAAGACGTAGTGGAAGAACATGTGCTGGAGCGTTTTGAACTGGACATTGATACTTTTGCGAAGGAGCATCTGATGTAGCGTTTGTTTATTTTTTCCATTGCATGCGGTATGAAGCTATTCTTGACTGAGACACTTCAGTAAGATGAAACTGAACGTTAACCTGCTTTGAAGTTGTCCTGTACAGCAACTGAACGTTTTAATTGAATAATACTTTGACGTTGTGTCTCGGTAGGGCTGTTATTCATTCATTCATTCATTCATTCATTTTCCTTCGACTAAGTCCCTTTATATCAGGGTCGCCACAGCGAAATGAACCTCCAACTTATCCAGCATATGTTTTACACAGCAGATGCCCTTCCGGCAGCAACTCAGTACTGGGAAACACACACTCATACACTACAGGCAATTTAGCTTATTCAATTCACCTATAGCACATGTCTTTGGACTGTGGAAGAAAAGGAAGGAAACCCTGGAGGAAAGCCACACGAACATGGGGAGAACATACAAAACTCTACACAGAAACACTATCTGACCCAGCCGGGACTCAAACAAGCAACCTTCTTGCTATGAGGCGACAGTGCTAACCACTGAGCCACTTGTTGCCCGAGGATTGCTTGTCATCGATAATTAAAATTGAGTAAAGTAAAACAAAAAACATTGAGTTAACTGAATAAACATTTTGAGAATTTTAATATGGGCTTTTAATATTTTTCTGCTTCTGGTAGTACCTAGAATAGCAAAGTCGAGTAAAGGAGGTAGAGCCTTCTCATTTATGGCTCCTAAACTTTGGAATAGCCTTCCTGATAATGTCGAAGGCTCAGACACACTCTCGCAGTTCAAAACTAGATTAAAGACCTAGCTTTTTTTTAGCAAAGCAAACACTTATCACTTAGCAGTTTGATATATGAATGTGCTCCACACAGGGTTTTGCATCTTGTTTATATACACTATGAACAGCAGCTACGCTAGTTGATCTCTTTATTTTCTATTTCCACCTGGGGATACTCATCCCGAGGTCCTCAGACTATGCAGCGCACTGATTCGATCCAAGACCAGCGATGAGATGATCCCAAGGTTCCATAATCCTGGAGCAGGCCGTATCCTGAGCAGCTGCTGTGGTGGTCATGGAGGAGTGGAGAGCTTGAGACTGATTCCTGTGACGTTCCAGGGACAGATGAGTCTTCGCTGAGGTCCAGAATTCTCCAGCCTCCAGCACCTTGACTGCAAGTCTGCACAAGAAGTTTGACCATAGAAGAAATGGTTGTGCCCAACTGAACCTGGTTTCTCTTGAATTTTTTTAATTTCTTCACTTTCGCTAAATTTTGAATATTTTCCCCGCCGCTGTCGCCACTGACTTGAATGGTTCGGCACCTGTAGAGCTGCGCATCGATGGATTTGCTCTTCAGTGTTTGAACTCTCAGTAGTGATTATTAAACCACACTGAACTGAACTTAAACATTGAAAACTGGACTAACTCTGTTTTAATTTACTATGATTTTCTATGTGAAGCTGCTTTGACACTAACTACATTGTAAAAGTGCTATAGAAATAAAGGTGAATTGAATTAATATGTAACTGGATTTAGACCTACTGGATGCTGCCATTTAAAGCATTTTCTTTTCTTTCAGAAAATTAAAGTTGGTTTGAATGACAATTTTTCTTTTTTAGTGACTGAAAATGAGTTATTCTGCCTTTATATAATGGGGTATATGCAAAAGAAATATACATTTTTAGTAATCTGGGAAAAGCATATTCGATTAACTGTATGCCGTTACAAAATCGGCAAGTTTAAGTTTAAGTGATATACAATATAAAGTGGGTCTCAGAGTGTACAAGCAGGACTGCATTTAATTACATTTTTCCCTGTCATGTCTTTAAAATATGGACGTTTATTTTACCCCAGTAAATTCAATGTAGTTTCTCCACTAGCCTGCTGATCCTGACAGCAAACGAAATCAACGATGAAGTCTATTTAACTGGTTGTATTTTAATTACAACATCAATGCTGTAAAAAAAAAATATTGAAAAAAATCACAATAACCGTTTACCAGAAGTGAATCATTATGGTAAGAAACACTAGCTCTGCATGTTTCCCATTAGCACTTCTTGTGTGTATAGCCTCTTGTTGTTGAATCACTGAACACCGCCTCAATAGTAAGTTGCTTTGATCTAGAGCATCTGTAAATGTAAATTTAAATTTCAACAAATCTTGATTTATTGACTTTTTGAACTTAAAATGTTGGTATTGTAAAGTTAGTATAAACATGTCTGAAAATAGACTTGTTCTAAATTAAAAATATTTTTTCATTATTATTATTTAAAATAAAAATGCTTTTTAGCCATTTTTGTCGCGTGTGTGTTTGTTCGTTTGTTCTTATGTCAGCTATTCGCAAGAATATATAATTGAGTTTTGGGTAGTTTGACTCAAAAATAAAATGCTAAATAAAGTAATATTTGTTTAAAGCATAATTATAATAAAAACAACCAAAAAGCCCTGACAACATTTGCTAAATTATAATGTAAAAAATAAAATATGAAAATAAATTCAAACTTTTAATAAAAAACAAAATAAATCACTGATTGGAGATTTGTGCATTTATTGTTATACATATTTAATATTTTAATTGTTATTTAAAAATATATTAGTATTTCATTTATACAATTACTGGATGTTTTTTATATAGCAGTCTTTTGTGTAGCAGTTATTATTATTATTATTATTATTAAAACATATTTGCCACAATAAAAATGGTTGAATGTCCTGCACCTTCCCACAATGCATTTCACTTCCTGGATACAGCTGAAAGCGCGCTGTAACCAAGCATGGCGGTGTTCTGTTATCTTGTTATTCTGATATATTTACAAACCTCGCTCTACACCGAAGACACGAACACAACACAAAATATTAATATAACACTCGAAGACTTAAACCACACGTCAAATTATCGAGATGAAATGCTTAACATCACGGAGCTGGGAGTCAGTCCTACTGCAGCAGATTTACCCGCTCCGACTGACAGGACTCCCGAATACGTGACCGGATTACCGGATCTAAACGAGTCCCCGAAGAGCCCGATCCCTGATTCCCCGCAAGCCACCGCAGCGCCTATTCCCGTGTCCGGTGTCCCGCCGGTCCCCGTCACTGAAGGTAAGAGTGCGGAAAAACTGATCCGAGTTGTCAAATGAATGTCAATATCAATAGGGTAAACAACAGCATAGTAATAACATAAGAATTGTAACAATTATTTTTATTACAAGTTTAAATACGCAAATGAGGCATTAGATGTCAGCCCTGATTGATTCTGTATTCAGTCTGTTTACTGTATAGGTAGGTAGGTAGGTACTTTATTTATACCCGAAGGTAGATTTGATTTGCAGTCAAGAGTCCTCATCTCACAACAGTGCCACACAAAGCAACTCACACAGTAACAACAACAAATGCACATTAAAACATAAAACGTAAACAAAAAGAATAAATAAATAAACACTTTAAGTGCCCCCCCCCCCCCCCCCCCCAAGTAAATATTTAAAATGATTTAAAATATACAGGTCACTGAAACATCTCTGCTTAAGTCTTATTTAAATGTCTAATTGCTGCTGGTATGAAACTATTTTTGTAACGTTTCGTTTTACAGCTTAATACTAGAAACCTACGACCGGAGGGAAGGAGCTGAAACTCTGAATGTAGGGGATGAGATAGAGGTAAAGTTGGTTTTATATTCGCACATTTGTTCATTTAAAAGTCCCTATATTGTTTACCATGTTACTTTGAATATTCGACCGGGATTAGCATGCAAGTGTGGCTTCAAAACAACATTTACACTGTTTATTTGACTGTGAACAATGTTGTACTTTGATAGTCACTGGCTGCTAATATAAGTTTGCTATTTAGAGTGTTTGCTATTTAAATAATAATTTTATGAAATTATATTATTAAGGGGAAAGTCTGAATGTGCGAATATAAAACCAACTTTACCTCTATGGGGATGAGCAGTGTCATTTAAAATTGAATTTGTAACTCTCTTTAGCTGCCTAGTGTACACAGCTTCTAGATTGGCTAGTGACACCCCGGTCAGCTTACTGGACCACTTAAATATCTGATTTAGTGAGTTTTTATTCTTGACAGAAAGATTCCCAAACCATGACACCAAAGCAAAGGATAAAACGGATTTTAAAAAAACGTGATAAAATAGAGTCATCATCTGTTTATCAATATGGAAATAATTTAACTTTCTCAAGCAAAATAGTCGCTGGTGTCCCTTTTTACACACTGCTGCACAATTCTCATCAAAGGAAAGCTTAGAGTCAATAATTGTGCCAAGGTATTTGAATGATTGCACACTTTCCACAGTCTGATTTTTAATGGAAGTGCTCACCTGTGAGTGAGCAGCCTTCCTAAAATCCACGATCATATCTTTTGTCTTTAAAACATTTAACTGAAGATATGACTCCT
This sequence comes from Danio rerio, assembly GCF_052040795.2. NCBI lineage: Eukaryota > Metazoa > Chordata > Actinopteri > Cypriniformes > Danionidae > Danio > Danio rerio. The sequence goes on along the minus strand of NC_141030.1, from coordinate 8,750,014 downwards.
CACACCATCTGACAAAGTCAGTGAGTACCGGACCATGACCTGTATCATCATCATGGAGTTGATTGACAATGACAGTGTCCTCTGCATAATTGACAGGGCTCAACAATAAGGACTGCCCGGTGGCCCAGGGCCAGCGTGAGAGACACTTGGGACAGTAGACAGGATCATTACTGGCCTGATTGGGACAGTGCTGCCTTGTCACTAACATTTAATTTGTCTACGACTATTTGTCAATTGCGTGCATTTTAAGTTTGTGCTTTTAAGTCTTTAAACACTACCTTCTCTGTGATGTCGTAAACACCATATTGCTTTCCGGTTCCTCTTATCTGATTAAATGTTCATGTACGAAGACTTGCGTGGAAATCATACTAAAACATTGCGTACGCACAAAGCTGTAATTGTGCGTATGCAGAAAAAAATTCAGATGTATGAAACACTGCATACGCCGAATCCCACGCATATTCTTTTGTACATCCGAATGAACGTGAAACTGAGCGCAACATGCACGAGCACAAAACCCCTCCCTGCCTCCTCCCCCGTATGAATATGCTAATGACTATGCTAATGTTAAAACCCAATGAAAAAGCAATGGCAAAAGTAAGCAAAAAGAGAAACTTGGAACAGAATGTGAATTGGAGGTGCTGCTTTCGGAGGTAGACCGGAGAAAAGCGGTGTTATTTGCAAGTTTGTTCTCCGGAATTAACAACAAAAGAAAAAAATAGAGTGGGAGAGTTTAGCTGATGCGGTTAACAGAGTTGGGTCTGAACATCGCACTGAGTGCATTAAAAATAGAAATAGTGTGGTTTATATCTGTAAAATGTTGCAATACCCGTAACAGTCTCAGTGGCGCAGCTCATAAGACGCATGTCAACATGTTTGACACGTTCGACCATGAACTCGGCTCGAATCCAGCGTCTTATGAACTCTTTCTTCTTTTTCCCCCGCTACATATCAGATTTTGCCAACTATTTATCACGAGAAAGACAAGTAGGAATCATTAATAAGTTTGTGCATCATATTTTATTTGCACATTTATTGAATGGAAATGTTTCTGATTCACGCATGCAAATTCATCTTCAGATAGTGTCTTTATAGCAATGTGCGCGCAGTAGATAGCTCAGATTACATTGGGAAAACAGGCGACCACTGCAAATTGTGCTTTAATGTTTAGCTGGTCAACTACGTGGTATGGAAACCTTATATACCTGCTAGATGAACCCGTCTCATACAGCTGCCATTGCAAGGCTCAAAGACACTTTGTAGAATGCAATTTAACACAACTGCCTCTAGGAGTCGCCAATGGAAATAAAACAGACACGCACAAAAAATGTGCGTACGCCAGCCAGAAAGCTGCCGTGAAGCTGCGCACATTCCCACGTTCAGTTCATTGTTAGTAAATCCAAACGTGAGCGATTCTGAGCGTGAAACCTGGCATACGCAAAGTTTTTGTGCGTACGCAGCGTTGATACATGAGGCCCCTGGTAACAACCAGTACAGAGAAGAAACAGCAACATGGCGGCAACATCAAAATATAAGGCTAAAAGAAAATGTCTGTTTCTAATGTCTTGAAGGCAGACATTTACGTGAAAACAACGCGACAAAAAATGAAGCGATGTTTTGCACAGTTTGCCGTCAGTTTGACAAGTCAGCCCATCTTTTGTTAAATAATTTTGAACCGCAATAAAATGCTTCCACATTTTCCATACTACTATTTTTGTTTGCATAACACTTTTATTAAATTTCTTAAGTTTTAAATTCTAGATTTAGAATTTATTTTTGACACATTTTTTAAAATATGCGGCTAAAAAATAGCTATTAACTTCCTATGTTTTTTTTTTGGTGGGGCAAGTAAAAATCTGAACCACTGGCCCGATTAGACCAGTAGAAAAAATCCATAGCGTTGAACCCTGCTTGATAATCGTTCTATTTTCCCACCTGCTCTGACACATGTTTGTGTAAAGGATGTATAACAAAGGTGAAAGAACACATCCTTGTGGGGACCCGGTTGAGGAGCAAACTTTATCAGATAGACATCCATTCACTCTAACACTTTGTGTTCGATTAGTTAAAAAATGAAGGATCCAGCCCACCAAGTTATTACTGAGGTCAAACTGTTCCAGCAATCTCTTAATTAAAATGTGAGGTTGAATTGTGTTAAAAGCAGACGAAAAGTCGACAAACAGAAGTCTGGCATGGGAACCATTTGTTTCCAAATGTTTAAAAAGTAGGTTAAACAAAGTAACTGTGGCATCCTCTACTCCCCGATGAGGCCTATATATAGGCAAACTGCATGGGATCAAGTGCGTACTCTATTCTTCTCAGCATTTCAGACCTCACAAACTTCTCGAAAATTTTCATCACAATTGATGTTAAGGCTATAGGTCTGAATTCATTAAAAGTTAGGGGTGAGTTGGATTTGGGTACAGGGACTACCACAGCATCCTTCCAAACCTTAGGTACCTGTTGTTCTAGTAACGATCTATTAAAAATGTATTCAAAAATTGGAGTTAATTCTCTTGCACCGATTTTAAGTGTGCGACCACAAATATTAGCTGCCTCCCAAATGGCACACTATACACTATGCACTCATGCACTATGTACTTATGCACTTACACACTCAACAGGATAGTATATGTATGTAGTGCTGTCCCAAATGGCACACTAATGTTTTTTTACTAAGCGGAAATTCAAACTGTTTCCCTGATGACGTTTGACGGTTGCCAAATCAGTGAAATAAACGACCGAATTATCAAATAATACCTGCCGTGAGTATTGCCGCATTCACCATCGGGAGGCGCTATAATCACTCTCGTAGGAGAATTTTGCTTTCACTATCCAAAATAAATAAAGCTATCCAACATGTGCGTCCGATAGCTCCGCCCCTTCCGCTACGTAAGCAAACCTGCGGTCGTTGAGTGCGTGAAGTGTCCATCATTACACACTTCATTTTAGCGGCTGAATGAGTGCATCATCCGGGTAATTAAAGTGCACTTATTATTTTTAGAGTTTTCAGTGTGAACACACTACTTACACTATTTATACTCCAAAATGGCGTAGAATAGTGCATAAGTATGCGATTTGGGACGCAGCTATTGTCTGGTCCATTGCTCTTGTTTACTCTTACTGAGAGGAAGGCCTTATGCACAGCTGTTTGTTGTATAATAAAATGCTGTCCACCTGTAAGTTTACTATTTAATTCCTTAATTTCACTAGTAAAATCCAAATGATTAAAACGATTATAAAAATGGTTAAGAGCATTGGCTAACTCAAAATCAGTGCTATAGCCCACTAAATTAATCTGGTGTCTACTCTTTAGATTATGGAGGCCTGTTATGGTTTTCAAACTATCCCAGGCTGAACCAAGCTTATTTGTTGCCATCTTGTTTTCTAATTCAGTTTTCTAATTTTGTTTAGCTAGGAGAATCTCTCTTTTAAGCTCTTTATTTGCCAAATACAAATCAGAATCGGCTCCTTGTTTAAAAAACAATTTCTTTTTCTGTATGCTGGATTTGAATGATTTTGTAACCCACAGTTTGTTGTTAGAGTAAATTTTTACCCGCCTACATGGAATAATCATGTCTCTGCAAAAAGCCACATAGGAGCATACTGTATCGACAAACATATCAAAATTATCACCACAGGACTGTTTAAACATCTCCCAACAGACGTTTTCTTTTTGCTTCATAATTTGTTGTTGTTACCATGTTGCCATCTCTTCGCAGTACTGGGGTCCGTTCTTCGTACCTCGCTTAAATGATCTAAGATTATTTGGCAGATCTTGGATCTTTTAATCTTGATAACTGATCTCTGGCTAATTTAGTTCTTCAAACAAGTTCGCGAATCAGATTAGAATGTCTGGATGAACTGATGTAAGATCGCTGCGTGTGTTGTGAAGGACAGATCTATCGATCCTCGAAATCATGATCAGCAATGCAACGATTGGCTGATGGCACAGCAGCGTAATGACATCATATGATTAATATTCAATTATCCATGTGAGCAAAATTACATCAAATTAGCAGTAAACGGCTTGTTAAATATGACACGCAATAACCTTCCACATTTGTTGTGGGCTGCAGGCTTTCCACTTTCATGTGTCAAGTCTACTCATCATGTATTTCAATGCATATCGGTGTATTTAGTTCCACATTTAGAAAATATTTTCTTTATTATAGTAGCCGTTTTTTAATCGGTGTAAAGAATAACTGGTTATTTAAAAAAGCAGTTTGATATTGGTAAAGGCGTCTGCAACTTTTGTGAAGCATCAAATCACTGGCATATTAACAATCAAAACATGTTTATGACTGCATAAATGTGTTATTGCTTTTAAAAAAAGTCACATATTGTGCATTTGTATTATATACAATTTGTACTAAAGCGATCTAAAAAGTTCAAATCAGTAAGTTTTCTCTTTGCACCACCAGGTGGCAGTCTTTGTACTTTCATTTCGAGGGTGCAGATTGCATAAGTTTTATTAATATGTATAACTTAATTTATTTTATTAATAACTATAACTTTATATATATAGTTAAAAAATATGTATCATTTTCCTAAGTGTATAACTACTATTGTAAGAAAATATCAGAATTCGGAACACTTTCTGTATTATCTTTGCTTGAACTAAGCCGATCTAATCCTGTTTATATGAACTGAACCTGCTCCCGATCAGGTTTGACCCAGCAGAACTGTTGCTATGACAACAACTCTCGGATCAGCTTTGAAGAACGAAACGATCCTGGATCGTGTCAAATCGTCAATATCCAAATCCAGCTAACTGGGTAATCCATGTACGAAGAACGGACCCCTGGTTGTTACCAGGTTATGGGGAAAAAAATAACATGCTCACAACATCCAATCAGATAAGAGAAGCTGAAAAGCAGTATGATGTTTACTACATCACAGAGATGGCGGCATTTAAAGGCTTAAAAGCACAAACTGTTTCTCTATTCTAAGAATACGTATTTGCTTTTAATTGACAAATAGTCATAGGCAAATAAAACTTTGGTGACAAGGCTGTACTACCCCAATTGGGCCAGTAACGATCCCGTCTACTGTCCAAAGCATCTTTCACACTGGCCCTGGGTCATCGGGCAGTCCTAATTGTTGAGCCCTGTACTGCATAACTGTTCTACAGTAATATACGGTTCATATTAATGTTAAATACTGTGTAATTTACAAAAATTGTTAACTGTGCACTTTCAAATGTTTTCAATTATTTTTCCATTTCATCCCCATCCCTTTTAAAGATGAAGAAGGCTTGTCGTTTGCCACACCAGAAGTTCCCACTGACCAGAATGCTGACTCTGTCTTTGGCCGTTCAAATGTGAGCAGTGCAACTGATGTGAGAAGTTTACCAGGATACCGGGTAAAGTTTGACTATGTTTGAATAAAGACGTCATGAAATGAGAAATCAAAATTAGTTTTTCACATATCGTCACCTTAAAAATATTTAAAAAAAAGGTTCTATCTGACATTTTTGTCAAAATTGAGTTATTCATATATTCTTTTTAAATGACAACTTATTTACATTATGGGGTGTTTTTTATAAGTTGTTTAAATTTTAAGACTTTTGAAATGCGATACACAGTTGAGGTCATAATTATTAGCTCTCCTGTGATTTTTGTTTTATATTTTCCTCTATATCTTTTTAAATATTTCCCAAATGATGTTTAACAGAGTAAGGAATTTTTCACAGGAATTTTTTTTAGTCTTATTATTTCATTTTGGCTAGAATAAAAGCAGTTTTTATTTTTTTAAAGCCATTTAAGGTCAGCATTATTAGCCCCCTGAAGCAATTTTTTTTAAATGTCTACAGAAAAAAAGCTGTTATGCAAGGATTTGCCTAATTACTCTAACTTACCTAATTAACATAATAAACCTAGTTAAGCCTTTAAATGACACTTTAATCTGAATACTAGTATCTTGAAAAAATATCTAATATTATTTATTGTCTCATGGCAAAGATAAAAAGACATTAGAATATAGTTATTAAAGCTTTTATGTTTAGAATTGTGTTCTAAAAAATCTCTTTGTTAAACAGAAATTAGGGGAAAATACTTTTATTAGGGAGGGCTAATAATTTTGACTTCAACTCTATATTTGTTCAGGTTTTATGTTAGTTTCAGTTACATTATTAAATAATATTCAAATGTTTTTACAATTATATTGAAATGTACAAAACAGTTTGTAAAGTAATATTTTGTCTTTTAGTAAACATTATATGAGAGATTTACTTTACTTACCAAACAAGTGGTTCTTATTGCATTGCAAACCTTAAATAAAAGTTTATTTAATGTGTTAAGTTTGTAGTCACTGCATTCTCAAAATCTTTCCACATAAATCCACATGTTTTTTTTTTTTTTTTGTACAAAATTCTGCACAGAAATAGAAAATATGTCCACAGATTCACTCCTTCTGTCAATGTTTTGACTTTTATCAGCAACCATATTGTTTAAAACAATGTCAGAAAGGGTATTCAGAGAAGGAACTTCTTTTTTAGAATCACAGTTAGTATTAATGTTCTCCTGAAAATCAGTTACAGTTGATCCTCCTTTGTTAACAATGTTAAACTCTTTCTGTTCTTCCCTCAGTATGGAGACATCATTCAGACAGTGAATAAGGAAGGGCAGCTGGAGTTTTTTACCTTTCCTGCCTCTGCAGGCACAGCTCACTGCTTAGACTCAAACCCTGCAGGTAGGACAGAACATCGATGCTTTACTGAATAAAATGTTAAGTGGTAAATTAGGGCTGGGCGATATGGCAAAAATGCAATCTCGATAATTATTTTCCATGTTGAATGATAACTATATACTGTATATATTTCGCTATAAGTTTTAAATGCTTCCAGGTTTAAAAGAGTAACCCAACAATGACTAAAGCCACAAAAATTTGAGGGTTAAATGGCATAACATATTTTTGCCCGATAAATTTTTTTGGCCAAAAATTCAGTACACACTTTTAGGGTGCTTTCACACCTGTGTATCGATTCAGTTGTTCCGAAACAGAGATTACAATTGTTACATTGCTGCTCTTTGCTCTTGGAGCGGTTCGCTTTCACACTGCAAGTTTCTAATCGGACCAAAAGAGCTAAAACAAGTCACATGCTAGTAAACTCTCCTTACATTGGTCAGAGTGTTTTGTTTATTTTGCAGCATCCCACTAAGCAGGAGAGGTGATGGTTTGGTGGTGATTGACAGGGTGCGCGCCTGACGTGTCTGAGGAGAGACGCGATGGGGAGGGGTGAGGGTGCGCAACGTAGCCTATTTGAGGACCGGGAGGGAGACGCAAGATTACCGGGAGATCATCACTTGTTTGCAGGCTTCCGGAGACTCGCGAAACTTCCCGCCCTACTCATAATTCTCTCTTCATATAGCCGTAAGCCTTATACATATCCATAAAACACTGTGATATAACCGCGCTCGGATCGGATCGCTTTCTCACTGCAATCGAACCGCTCCAGGGTTCGTTTCAATCGAGCCGAGACCACCTCATTCAAGCGATCTCGGAGCGATTACTTGGCGCAGAACAGAGCCCTGTTCACATATGCCAATCGAACCGCGCTAACTGGGCAAAGGAGATACGTTCCGAAACAAAAGTGTTAGCTTTTCATTGTAGCTTATCATTGTTAATGACAAATTTTTATCACGATTCGATATAATAACGTTTATTGACCAGCACTAACTGAAGGCCAAAAAGATGTTTTCAGATGCATCCAAATTAATGTCAATATATATTTTATGACAATAGCAAAAATTAGGTTGGAGGTTTGTTCTCATGTTTTTGAGACACTTTTCTTTAGAGTTGGATTCACTTGCTCCAGACTAGAACTTGTGTGTTGCTAAAAACAGTATTCTTTTAATGTACAGGTTTTCTGAAGGAGCAGACCAGCAGATGCATGAGGAGCTTTGATTTGGCACGTGATTGTACAACTCTAGGAACTCTGAGCTTGGGAAATTATCTTAATTTCAGCATTCGTTCTGTGAGTTCACATTTTCATTTTACAAACTACATTTTACAGGCTTTGTTGAACATTTTGAATCATTCTTTTTTTGTTAATTTGTTGTTTGATAATCTAAAATAATGTTGCGTTTCTCTCTAGGGAAAGAACCAGGGAGCTAAAGTAAGCCTTTTTTTGTCAATCAGTTTTTCAACATCATCTTTTAATTTAGAATCTTCTAATTCTGACTTTAAAGAGGCGATGAATCAGTTATTTTTGAATGCTTGAACACTGTAACATGTTCATACTTATTTATTTATTTATTTATTTATTTTTTACATATTTTACATACATTATCTTTTAGTCTACACCTCTGTTTTCATTCTTCTAAAGATGGTCTGCTCCCTCAGAAAGGTATAATGATTGGTCAGCTGGCCCAGTGTGTTCTCATTCGATTATCGCCGAGTACACAGGTGTCAAACTCAGTTCCAAAAGGGCCGCAGCTCTGCACAGCTTAGTTCCAACCCTAATTAAGCACACCTGATCAAACTAATTGAGTCCTTCAGGCTTGTTTGAAACCTACAGGTAAGTGTGTTGGAGCAGGGTTGGAACTAAACTGTGCAGGGCCGCGGCCCTCCAGGAATTGAGTTTGACACCCCTGGCCTAGTACACTCAAAAGATTGCATCCGGAGTTGTGGGTTATGTAAATTTCAGGGAGCACCATATCACAAACTCAGCAATAACCTAGTTGTAATTTCTACAAACCAATTGACCAATCAGATCCATGCATTTCTGAGGGAGCAGATTAACTAAAATATCTGTTTGCATTGAACTTTGAGCGTCGTAAATTTGCAAATGTTGTTTATGCTGCAACAGCAACATTACACAAGAACTAAAGGTAAAAGAGTGAAATCTCAATCGACGAGTGCTTTAATTAAATCTACCTTCTGTCTATAACCTGAGGTTATTGGTGTGGAGGTAGCAGCCATTACCCTGCAGTCTTTGGAGGGAACACAGATGCCAGTGGACCCGGCTGACAGTAGCAGCTATTTCCCTATGCTCTTGCAGTCTGGTGACGTCTGCAGTAATGTTGTACAGCAGGTGTGCACATGACGCAACTCTTACTAGCAGATCAGAAATATGACCTAAGTATTAGGAACAAAAAGTTGTTCTATTCTAAAAACAAACTGTTTTTTCAGGTGAAATACGCGTTTGTGTACAATAAAGCCGGGGAAATCCTGAATGTGATGGCAGCGTTTTTGCTGGGAGCTATTAAAAATGTCATGGTGCCCATTCAGCAAGAGTTTCAGATTATGTTTTTACAGGTATTTAATCCTACCTCATTTTCTAAATTTTTCGTGTATTAATTATTCGACATATTATTGCACTTAAAGAATTGTTTTTGCATATACAGTTAAAGTCAGAATTATTAGCCACCTATTTATTTTTTCCCCCATTATCTGTTTTAACAGTAAGAAGACTTTTTTCAGCACATTTCTAAACCTAATAGTTTTAATAACTGATTTATTTTATCTTTGCCATGATGTCAGTGCGTAATATTTTACTAGATATTTTTCAAGACACTTCTATACAGCTTTGTTACGTGTTTTATGATGTTAAAGTGGGATGCTGTAACATTTAAGTGAGACAGGTGTAATGTGTGCGACAGATCAATAATGAGGCAAGGTTCAGTTACTCTCATTTAAAGCTTTTACTCAATAATTGAATTGAAACATGTAACAATAATAAATGGGGGAGAAAAAACAAACAAACAAACATTTATAATTATTATCTTTAAACAAGAACAACGAGTGTAAGCCAAATCAAAGAAATTAACAAAACAATCCTTAAATCTAATGTCTAAACTAGGCGTCAAAAAGAAACACAAATAAAAACCGAGATCTTCAGTGTGTACGACACCCGAACTAAACTAATCAAACTACAAAACTCAAAAATACACGGGTGGCAAAACACTCAAACTAATCTAACAAAACATCAATCTAAACTAAAAAAAAAAAAACCGGATAAGTCCGTTAAATCTTAGTTTAGAATCACACAACCATCATCATATGTTACTTAAAGCCAACAAAGTTCAACAAGCAACTCGAATTATCACAGTAACTGAGAGATCACAAAATAGACGAAGCATTTGCACAAACAAATTGCGTGGAGCACAAAGGGTACGCCGAGGCAGGGCGCACACCACACACTGGACTGACAGGGCTTTAAATACTTGCGGCTCGTCCTGGGATTGGTGGAACCGGAGAGCGTCATAATGATGATGGACAGAATAATAAACCAATAAGAAACCTAGGGTTGAGCAAACGGAGAGGAGGGTGAAAAAAAAACAGAAAAAAAAAACCATAAATCATAACAAGCTTAAAGTGACATTTAAAGGCTGGGCAGGTTAGGGTAATTAGGCAAGTTATTGTATAATGATGGTTTGTTCTGTAGACTATCGAAAAAATATATAGCTTAAAGGAAGGGGCTAATAATTTTGACCTTAAAATGTTTTTTAAAAAAAATTAGAAACTGCTTTTATTCTAGCTGAAATCAAACAAATAAGACTTTCTCTAAAAGAAAAAATATTATCAGACATACTGTGAAATATATATATAATGTATATACGTATGTATATATATATGAGTTATGAGTTATTCAAAAGTTAAACAGCCCCTATTATGGGTTCTTAAAAATGACCTTCCATGCAGTGTGTAACACAGCACTAAGTGAATGAAAACATCCAGCTGAGGGTTAAATCTGAAAATGCACTTGGTTTAAAAATAGTTTTTTTTAATAAAAGATTCGACTCAGAGTTTTTTAAATGATTCGTTGTTCGTCGGGATCTTTTGTTTATATCGATGTTTATACCAAATATGAACTACCGGATCCGGTAAATGTGAACGCGCCTTTCCCTTTAGACCTTAGCAGAGTTTGAGGGATCATGGGATTTATCGTGACGGGAAGATTACTATCACTTAGAAATGCCTAGACATGCGGCTCTGGGGAATAAAGGGTTAAAGTTAATTTTCACAACACCACCACAGTATAGTCAACCCAGTGCTGTGTTTGTTCCTGTCATTTTCTGATTGATACAATAATCTACACTGCAGTGTGGGATTTGCTGGCATTTGTTATTAAAGCAAGGATCAGCAAAGACTACTAATGTATGGGATTTTGTTAGTAACTGTTACATAGTTTATATGGACCAGTTCCTTCTACCTACATAACATGAATTGTGATTAAAATTGTTGCCTCATTTTCTGTAGTTTGCAAAATATGTCTTTAATTGTGTGTTGTAACTTGTAATCGCTCTGCACAGCTGGTAATCACGTACTGTTATAGATCCGTGCTTGTACTGTATCTCTCAGGTTAAATTTGTATGGGGTTATTCACATATCGCGTCCAAAACCACGTTGCAAACGCAACTCATGCTCCTTTTTTTTCATGCTTTAAATGCATTTTTTGCTCGCAATCTCCTGCTGTTTGTTGCCATGGTCACCATCAGCTGTTCCTCACACGTGTGGAGTGGTCAATTTTTTAAAAATAGTTCAACTTTTGCCACTGTTTGGATACTGAATGTACTGAATGTGTGTCGCTGTTATTACTTAAGGTTAGGGTTAGGAGTAGACTAATATGCTGGGGTTTGGGACAAATAAATCACTGAACAAATCATATGTAAGTCGTTGGGATAATTAGGTAAAAATAAATGCATATTATAAGACAATGAAGGTGTTTATGACCTTGCAGGCATATCAGCCTGTTGTTAGAGACCCCCCAAAACCAAAATATGACCTTTTATAATGCATAATAGGGGCTCTTTAAGATAAATAGTTTTATGTACATTCTCTGATGTCCCCATATACACTGTTAAAAGAGATTAGTTGACTTAAAAAAAATAAAATAAACCTGTTGCCTTACAATTATTAAGTAAACCACCTATGTGCATAATTATAAATGTTTAGTTAGGTCAATGGGTTTACTGACTTATCTAAAATCAGGTTGTTGTTTTTAAGGCAGCATAATTAATCACTCTTTAAGGTAACTAATCGCTTTTTACAGTGTATTTGCATGAAATGATATTAATAGTTTTTTGTCTATCCTTTAAATGTACTAGTTTAAGTATTTTCTTTTGCTTCATTTAAATTGTGTATTGTTCTTTTCTTTTAGATTTGGTTCAAATATTTGTTATTTTTATAGTTTTGTGGTGCCTTCTGATTTTCTTGAAATATTTATCCAGAATGTGTTTTACAAATTTTTGTTGTTGTTGTTTTCTTGTTTTGTTTAGATTTTTATTTTAATGTAGCCTTATAAAAAGAAAGTAATATTTGTATGTCCATGCTTTGACAGGAGAACTCTCAGACAACAGGGTTGAAATACAGTGGCAATCCTGGCTATGTATTGGGGCGTCCTCTAGTGGCCGGAACAAGAACGGCAAAATATCCTTTATTAGAAACTGTGGACAGATGTCTCTTTTGTGACGAAACGATTATGCCAGCCATTTGTCATCAGCACAGAATATAAGTAATTTATTTCCAAGTTTGGAAAATACCCCATATGTTGAGTATATGGCAACATGTTAATAGTTAATGTCAGTAATTCACAATATTAAAAAATGATGTCCTTCTTATACTTTATTAGATGCAGTGTTACAGATAAAAAATCATTCCCTTTGATTTATCTATGAAAGAAATCAGGACACAGCAGGCCCATAGCCAGGGGTGATTCAAATGGTTTGAATGACCCACCCCTCACTGACAAAGGTCCAGAATTTGTCCCATACATGAGCTCATTTGTCCTATTTTGACTACTATGGTATAATAAATTGAAAAAAAAAACTATGAAAATAACCTATTAAAGAGGCTTTAAGACCAAGTGGAAATCTGTTTCAGCTGTTGCTAAGGTTTGACTTCCCAAATTCAGCGTCCCAAATGACAGTTGAATGTCCTGACCAGTTTGTTGTTTGCCTAATACATGACAGTAGGCTGCAGTTTTTGATTTAAAACACATTTAAAACTCCCTATTTTTTTTCTAATGATTTATAAAGTGATACATTTGTATTTATAAAATAAGTAAGCTATTGTTTTTATATTTCTTTATTCTAAATCTGGAAATATTTTGGTACATTAAAAAGTGTGGTTGTAATGACCATCTGACAGGTTTATCCAGCCAAAAAAAAATGCTTGAAATGTCACTAAAATGCAGTGTTTAAACCTCATAATTAAATAAAAAATGAGGCGAATAACTGCAAAAAGGTCCACTTTTTGAGAATAAAGAACCATTCTTTTCACCAGGCTGGCTAGGGGCCTGCACAATATTAATATTAAAAAAGGTGTGCTAATGTTTTCATCATCGTAACAGTGTTTAACAAATCCATGCAAATGCTGTCATGCAGGGGGCGAAGCAGTGGCGCAGTAGGTAGTGCTGTCGCCTCATAGCAAGAAGGTTGTTGGGTCGCTGGTTCGAGCCTCTGCTCGGTTGGCGTTTCTTTGTGGAGTTTGCATGTTCTCCCTGCGTTCGCGTGGGTTATCTTCGGGTGCTCTGGTTTCCCCCACAGTCTAAAGACATGCACATGCGGTACAGGTGAATTGGGTAGACTTAATTGTCCGTAGTGTATGAGTTTGTGTGTGTGGATGTTTCCCAGAGATGGGTTGTGGCTGGAAGGGCATCCGCTGCGTAAAAACTTGCTGGATAAGTTGGCGGTTCATTCCGCTGTGGCGACCCTGGATTAATAAAGGGACTAAGCTGACAAGAAAATAAATTAATGAATACTGTCATGCCTGCCAATCCAGCTTTGGGGCACATTCCTTGACTCTTGTTTTACTGGGATAGTTCAGTTTGCAGACCCAAAAGGATCTCTCACTACCATCCAAACATCTGTGGATCAGGATTGCTTGCGTGGCTCTTCTCGTCGCTCGCCTGTCCTATTTGGGATTAACACAATATCAGGTTGCACCTTAAAGTAAGAAGCAACTGTAATAATATTTAATGTTTTTGTAAAGTAGACAAGCTTTGTCCAACAATTTGATTTCTGTTGTTTGTCCTTACTCCTCTAGGCTTTCCGATGGAGTTAATTGTTCTCAAGTATCAGAAGTCATTTTATGGGCACTCAAAGGACAGAGTTTCCCCGATCATGTGGCTTCCTTTGGGAATTCCTTGCCTCAGAATTCTTTGGACTGGGTGCCAATCCAAAACCAAACCATATCATCGGTAAACAGCCTACTTAGCGTTATTTTAATGTGTTTAGAGGAAAACTGAAGCTGCAGTCGTGCGGTGTTTCTTGAAAGAGAAGTGTTTAAGCTAGGGGATATGTTGACATGAAACCTCAGCCGGAGGTCACTGATGATGCAATTCTGGTTTGTAAACCTGTGTTTATTCTTCTTGCGTCAACATTTTTCTGGTTTACCAAGGGGGCTCAAGCTTGCAGCATACCTCTGTCTTACCATCTTGAAGTAAAATGGACCAAGTATGGAGCCCTGCTGAACCCCCAAGCTCAGATCGTGAGCATCATGGAAACAATCATCACGAACACCAGTAGTTTGGTGAGTTTAACACATTGGCACACTTTTAATGACTTTCATTCATTATATATTGTATTTAATAAACAAGTTAGTACAATGAAAATGTTTCGACAATATACAATGCATCCGGAAAGTATTCATAGTGCTTCACTTTTTCCAAATTTTTTTGTGTTACAGCCTTATTACAAAATAAATTTAATTAATTTATTTCTTCAAAAATCTACACACAATACCCCATAATGACAATGTGATTTTTGTAATTGTTGCAAAATTATTAAAAATGAAAAACCTGAAAAATCACATGTATATAAGTATTCACAGTCTTTGCCACAAAGCTCTAAATTGAGCTCAGGTACATTCTGTTTCCACTGATCATTCTTAAGATGTTTCAGCAGCTTAATTGGAGTTTACCTGTGGTAATTCAGTTGATTGGATATGCAGGAATATACCTGTCTATATAAGGTCCCAGGGTTGACAGTGCATGTCAAAGCACAAACCAAGCATGAAGACAAAGGAATTGTCTGTAGACCTCAGAGACAGGATTTTCTTGAGGCACAAGGCTGGGGAAGGTTACAGAAAAACTTATGCTGCTCTGAAAGCTCCAATGAGCACAGTGGCCTCCATCATCCATAAGGGGAAAACGTTTGGAACCACCAGGACTCTTCCTAGAGCTGGCCGGCCATCTAAGCTGAGTGATCGGGGGAGAAGGGCCATAGTCAGGGAGGTGATCAATAACCCGATGATCACTCTGTCTGAGCTCCAGTGTTCTTCTGTGGAGAGAGGAGAACCTTACAGAAGGACAACTATTTGTACAGCAATCCACCAATCAGGCCAGTATGCTTGAGTGGCCAGACTGAAGCCACTCCCCACCTGGAATTTGCGAAAGGCATCTGAAGGGCTCTCAGACCATAAGAAACACAATTCTCTGGTCTGGTGAGACTAAAATTGAACACTTTGGAGTGAATGCCAGGCATTACATTTAGAGAAAACCAGGCACCCTCATCACCAGGCTAATACCATCCCTACTAACACCATGTGTGTGATGTTTTTCAGCAGCAGGAACTGAAAGACTAGTCAGGATAGAGGGAAAGATGAATGCAGCAATGTACAGAGACATCCTGAATGAAAACCTGCTTCAGAGTGCTCTTGACCACAGACCGGGGCAGCGGGTTATCTTCCAGCAGGACAATGACCCAAGCACACCGCCAAAATATAAATGGAGTGGCTTCTTACCAACTGGGTGAATGTCCTTGAGTGGCCCAGCCAGAGCCCAGACCTAAATCCTATTGAACATCAATGGAGAGATCTGAAAATGGCTTTACACCGTTGCTTCCTATCTGACCTGATAGAGCTTGAGAGGTACTGCAAAGAGGAATGGGCAAAAACTCCCGAAGACAGGTGTGCCAAGCTTGTAGCATCAAATTCAAAAAGACTTGTGCATCAACAAAGAATTGAGCAAAGGCGGTGAATACTTATGTACATGTAATTTTTCAGATTTTTTATTTTTAATAAATTTGCAACAATTTCAAAACATTTTTTCACATTGTCATTATGGGGGATTGCAGGGCCGAAGTGGGACTCCTATTCAGCTCTGGAGTTTCAAGCCTCAGACCGGCCCACCTCAGTTCACGACTGACTATATTAAAATAAGGTCATTTCCAAATCAGTTTCTAATGACACTATCACTTTTTTTTTTTTGAGAAAACAGCTGCTTTAGAACTTCAAATGTTCAACAACCCTAACAGTATTATATGTCTTAACAATAAAAATGAAAACATTTAATTACTCTAACGAGGATCCAACCCGGGTCCGCGGCGTCTTAACCTAACGTGCTAACCGCTGGACCACAACAGCTGGGTACAGTAGGGAGACACATAAAAAGGCTGTGGTCAAGTAAATAAATAAATTCAAAAAGTGTGACTGCTGAGAGCAACAAATTCTGGAGCTAGGGACACCGGCCCTCACGGCCAAAAAACAGACCGGCCCACCGGGAACTCTCCCGGTCCTCCCGATTAGCCAATCCGGGCCTGGGGGATTGTGTTTAGAATTTGGAGTAAATAAATTAATTTAATCCACTTTGGAATAAGGCTGTAACAAAAAAAATGGAAAAAGTGAAGTGCTATGAATACTTTCAGGATGCACTCTATTAGATGCCCATACAATGTTTTAACCCATGTATCTTTAGGGAGGCTAATCTTTCTCTACCACAAATTCACAGCTTGATATTCTAACTTGTAGGTCTTTCATAAACAGTATTTTTCTTTGTTTAGGCCTTCATTACCAGTCCTGGTGGTCTTCTGCCTGTCACAAGCTCAGTGAGTTTTGTTGATGTGTCTGCCTCTGCAACCCCAGGATTCAAAGTTCCTCCAACAATCGATGCTAAACTACCGTTTGACTTTTTCTTTCCATTTGTATAATAGAGCTTGTCTTTTTGCAGCACTATGAATGGAGGACCACTGGTTTTGTAGCCATGTTTCTCTGTCCATCCTCAGGTCATTTTTGTGTTTAATTATGCCTAACTTGCCAGTGTATATAGTGTATATTTATTGTCTACTGTATATAATGCACTGATACACAATTTTAACTAAATAAAAATTACTTTTATATGTATATAAGTGTACCTGTGTACAATTCAATGTACTTAAATATACTGTATGCACAAATGTTGCACATATTAGGTTGTGCCTGTAGTTTTAGCTGCCTTAATACTTTGTAGCATAGATTCATCAAGGTACTGGAAATATTCCTTAGAGATTCTGGTCTATATTGACATGATAGCATCACGCAGTTGCTGCAGATTTGTCAGCTGCACATCCGTGATGCAAATCTCCCATTCCACAACATCTCAAAGGTGCTCGATTGGATTTAGATCTGGTGACTGTGGAACTCTGTTGAGTACAGTGAACTCATTGTGATGTTCAAGAAAGTAGTCTGAGATGATTCACTCTTTTTGACATGGTGTGTTACCCTGGTGGAAGTAGCCATCAGAAGATGGGTAAACTGTAGTCATAAAGGGATGGACCTGGTCAGCTACAATACTCAGACAGGCTGTGATGTTGACAGGATGCTCAATTGCTACTAATGGGCTCAAAGTGTGCCAAGAGAATATCCCTCACACCACTACATCACCACCAGCCTGAACCATTGATCTAAGGCAGAGGTTCTCAAAGTGGGGGTCGGGACCCCCCAAGGGGTCGCGGGACAATGAAGGGGGGTCGCCTGGTTTTTTTTAAACCTTAAGACTTACTGTATTTTATCAATACCCTACTGATGAGAAAAAAATAGTTGTTTATAGTTACTATAAACTATATAGTTACTATAGTAGCTTATAGTTACTAGTTCTATTGGATTGCGACTTCTCGGGTAATTACATTATACTAAAGACACAGCAATACTGTCAGATGCAGCAGATTTTGTAACACCAGGTTAAACTTTCTAGCCCATTTACAGCACTGACATACATAAAAAAACAAAGAATAGACTTTGGTCTATTGGTGTGTGTGCGTCATTGCATACAAGGTTTCTGTATTTATAACCACCACCTCAGAATATTGGGGGTCACGAGTCACTGGCATTCTCATTTTGGGGGTCGCGGGCTGAAAAGTTTGGGAACCCCTGATCTAAGGCAGGATGGATCCATGCTTTCATTTTGCCGACACCAAATTCTGAGTCTACCACCTGAATGTCGCAGCAGAAATCGAGACTCAAACCAGGCAACGTTTTCCAATCTTCTATTGTCCAATTTTGGTGAGCCTGTGCGAATTGTAGCCTCAGTTTCCTGTTCTTAGCTAACAGGAGTGGCACTCGGTGTGGTCTTCTGCTGCTGTAGCGTATCCGCCTCAAGGTTCGATGTGCTGTGCGTTCAGAGATGCTCTTCTGCAGACCTCAGTTGTAACGAGTGCCCGGATAGCAAGACAAGGAGACGCTCTGAAATTCCTGCTCCCTGTCAAGGACACCTGTTGGACTCTACAGGCTTACACACACACATACAGCTACAGATAGACAATCACTCCCAATCCCCTCATCCAACGCCTTTGTGTGCTTTCACCCACTGGAGGGGGTAGGGGGGTCTGCGACCAGCGCCCTATGGCTGCAGGACCAGATGGCTGCCCGGTCTCATCAGACTATATCCACACCCACTGTGGCAATGTTGTGTCTTGTCAGTTTTTTTTTTTGTGCAAGGTTACTGGGGCCTTTTTTTCTCCCTGGTCTCACATTGCTCTAATTAAAGAGCATGGTAAGGGAGTTTTTTTGCCTCCCTCTTCTGTAATGTGTCTTATTTTTTTTTTAATGCTTCCCTTACCTCCTGTGACCTGTCTTCCCTTGAAATTTGTGATGTTTGTGTACGGTTGGGGGGGTTCAATTTCACTATACGAAAGTTTATGCGACAAATAAAGGCCTGATTTGATTTCATTTGATTTGAGTTACTGTTGCCTTTCTATCAGCTGGAACCAGTCTGGCCATTCTCCTCTGACCTCTGGCATCAACAAGGCATTTGCACCCACAAAACTGTCGCTCACTGGATATTTTCTCTTTTTCAGAACATTCTCTGTAAACCCTAGACATGATTGTAAGTGAAAATTCTCAGTAGATCGGCAGTTTCTGAAATACTCAGACCAGCCCATCTGGGACCAACAAGCACGCCATGTTGAAAGTCTCTTAAATCACCCTTCATCCCCATTCTGATGCTCGGTTTCAACTTCAGGGCCCAGTTTTTCAAAAGTAATCCACTAGGATTTTGGATAAGGGTTTGGATCCAATCTTAAAAATGAGTTTTTCAAAAGAAAAAACGGATTACATAATCAGATTAGATAACGCAATCCAATTTTGGTTTTGATCCGGATCAAACCTTTAGTTTGGGTTTTTCAGACCTTTTTTGTAGGATCTGGATCACTTTGATCCAAAAAACCTGGATTAAACTGATCCCATCAAAAGGGTGGATTTAGCGTGGATTTCATGCCCGAAATGTAATGAAAATGTAAAAAATTTATTAAATAATGCTTATTTTGGATCATGCAGTATCTTACGAGATATACTATTTATTCATAAGGTTTTCATTTTATTTGTTCATCTGTCAGGCTATCGTGAGTATAGGCTTTAACGTATTCAGCCTTTCAGTATAGGCGTACAGCAAAGTAGAACGAGTTTGGCCTCATAAAATAATCCCTCAAACAGCTGTCAAAACTGACCAAAAACAACAAATTTTATTATGTCACTAATTTATATATATATATATATATATATATATATATATATATATATATATATATATATATATATATACACATCACAATGAAAAATATTTTTCTTTTTAGAATATTTTTTAGTGATGCATGCAATGATTACAGAATAACAAAAAAAAAAAATGCAAAGACTGGCAATGACTGATTTTTTGAAATCTCTTTCAACAATTGCACAAAAAGACTGAAAGGGCAGAAGCACAGCTTCATCTGGCAGAGAAACAACTGAATCTAACCAAACTGCAGCAAACCAAGGCCAATGACTTGAGATCCGCCTCCTAAAGGCTACGCTCAGACAAGCTGCTCCCTCCACATCAGATGAGGAAGTCTGAACTTATTGTGGAGTTTTGGACATTAAGTCTTTTTTAAATTTTTTATTTACATCTATATTTGAAACTTATTATTTATATCCTCAATGTACAGTGTTGTAGGTCTCAGATGAGCGGACTGCTTTAAAGAGGATGGGGTGTTGTTTTTCTTGTTTTTATTATTTATTATTATTTTAATAATTATTAAATTTTCTTAGTTTTCATTTCAAATAAAAATATAGATATATTGACCCCACGCTGGCTATTTTACTCTCTACATATCTATAGTTCTACATTGTGATGTCCTATCCTGTTTAAGCACTGGTTATCCAGATTTAGTGATCCTGAAAAGTTCCTATCCGGATCATATTGATCCAATTAGATTTTGCTTTGAAATACTGGCTCAAAAAGTAAGCTGGATTACGTGATCACGGATCGCAAAAACAGGATTACTAAATCCGGATCAATTTTATCCGGATTAAACCTTTTGAAAAACCAGGCCCAGCAGATCATCTTGACCATGTCTACATGCCTTAATGATTTAAGTTGCTGCCATGTGATTGGCTGATTAGAAATTTGGGTTAACTAGCAGTTGGACAGGTGTACCCAATAAAGTGGCTGGTAAGTGTATATCTACAATTAATAAGCTAAATCATCAGTCAGGCAGATCAATCAATAGTTCATATTTCTTTTACAAAAGAGTGTTTATTGCATAGCTTTCAGTTTTTCGAATGCATATTTACATCCAGAAAGAGAAATGTTCGATTCATGGATAAAACAACAACAATGATTTTTTTCTAATAACATTAACAATTCAGAATAAAAATAAAAATCAGCTTATAATCTACTGAGGCAAGTTTATAACTCCAGTATATAGAAAAACCCAGTATCCCTTATGTGGATTACATATTTCCCTTTCTAGCGATTTGACCTACGTGAGTCACTGGCTTTAACAACCATTTGCTCTAATGCATCTAGTTAAAGATCTGCCAGGTTGCGGAGGTTGAGATTAGATTGTCTTTAAGTGATGAACGCATCACACTAAAGCAAAATCTTCACATTAGACAGAGAATAAACAGACATGATTGCTCCTAAGTTCATTCCCATGTTGTGTTTTGTTTAATGAGTAACTCCCAGAGCTTTAAAAGTCAATGCTGTGATCTTTTAGGAGCGCACGAAGCCTGACGTTTTCTTGGTCCTGTTGAAAGATAATATTTAAATTTGTATCAATGTAATAATTATTCAAATTAATCATTACTGATACTAAATAAGGGCTACTCACCATTTTTGTGTTCTGCTCTTTAAGCTCATTGACTTGATGAACGAGGCTTTCGTTGATCTCCTTTAGTTTTTCAACTCTGTGATTGGCACGATTTTGCACAGACACCAAGATACCTATAAGAGCACAAACAAGAAAAAAACAACAGATTTATTAAATAAGCAGTAGATCTAAATATGATAATGTAGTGCAGCTGGGTTCCTAAAGTAAAACTTTGACAAATTTTCTTTCAGCTCAAAATGCCAATCAGATAAATTATTATAGCCTCCAGAATCTGCCCGTTTTGGTGCCTGAATTCGGTGTAGCTGTTTTTGTAGCCTGTGGCTTTAAATGCAAATAAGCTGCTTCTCCTAGCCCACCATTCCCACGTGTGTCTGCTATCCTGCATTAAATGAGATAAACAGCTGTCAGTGAAAGAGACAAGAAAGTTTATTTGATGTATTTGTGGTGGAATCTATTCAAGCCTTTCTGAAATGATGAGTCACACACTAAGGCTGTTTGTAGTACACACACAAATGCACATTTACTGACACCATGTGGCCAATTTGAATTAAAACGGCTAAGAATTACAGCAATTACATTACAAGAATTACATTTTGCTGTCTTTGTTACAAACATGCTCATTTTAAAAATGTTTTAAACTTATAAAAAAATAACAGGGAGTTGGAACATATTTTAATCCCAGTTTCTTTGCAAAACTATGTTCTGTAGACGTGTATACATGGTATTATAGAAACATGGTGCTTGTCAATCAATTCGGTAGCCGGGGAAAACCTCCTACGCTCCTACGTCATGTTGCGGTGGGCCTTATATTCACTAGGATTTAGGTCCTATTTTAACGTCAGGAAAAAGACACTTGTTGGGTTTCTGTCCTGAAAATAGTACAAAAGCACGCACATCACTTTTAACTGGGTGCTCACCCAAAACAAAAACAAAAAGTGCGAAATATATATTTAAAAGGGCGGCAACAACAAAGCTCCAAAAATGCTAATTTATGAAATAAAAAAAAAGGCTGCAGTGGCGCAATAGGTAGTGCTGTCGCCTCACAGCAAGAAGGTCGCTGGTTCGAACTTTGGCTCAGTTGGTGTTTCTGTGTGGAGTTTGCATGTTCTCCCTGCATTCGCGTGGGTTTCCTCCAGGTGCTCCGGTTTCCCCCGCAGTCCAAAGACATGCGGTACAGGTGAATTGGGCAGGCTAAATTGTCTGTAGTGTATGAGTGGGTGTGTGTGTGTGTGTGTGGATGTTTCCTAGAGATAGGTTGCAGCTGGAAGTGCATCTGCTGCGTAAAAACGTGCTGGATAAGTTGGCGGTTCATTCCGCTGTGGTGACCCCGGATTAATAAAGGGACTAAGCCAACAAGAAAATGAATGACACAAAGCATGTAACATTTCAGGGACACGGCTCTTCATCATACAGTGACTGTGTCAGCATTTTTTGTTTAATAAATTTCCATTTTTTTGGAGCTTTGTTGTTGCTGCTTTTTTGAATATATATTGCCCTTTAACACCACTAAAACATTGGTTACAAAAACATATTGGTTAATTTTTATGAACAGCTATTTTGTAAAACACTTTAGTAAACAATTGATAACAAAAGCCAGTTGTTTTATATGGACCCTTTTCACATTTCTAAGTTTCTCAGTAGCGGAAGTTTTCATAGTTGAGTAAACTTAGAGCGCAGTGAATGTGAGAGAACAACAAATGTTTTTTTTTACAGTGTCATTTGTTGAAATAGTAAAGAAAACTTTATAATGATGTTATCAACATTTTCAGAAAAAAGGGAAATATAAATAATGTGAGACCGATAACGTCAGCCAGAAGAGACTGGCCAAATTTACTGTCTTGCCCATACACACTGCATTAGAAACAGGCCCGGCCCTAACCAATTTGGCGCCCTAGGCAAGATTTCAGGTGGCGCCCCGTCACAACGCAGTAAATTCCACTGCTATTGTAAAGTCAAAAGAAACTAAACAGCTTTTTGATAGACTACTACAAGCTGGGAAAATGTCAGATAAATATGCCAATGCAATTAACGTTATTGCTGAATAGATCTAATATTTACACATTTGCTTAAGGAAGGAATGATGGGGTAGTTACATTAATATTACTATTTTCCAAAACATCTATGCCCTTCCATAACACTAGCTGACGTAAAACTAACAGATAGCACTATAGCTATTTAATGATTAGCAATGTTATGTCATATCTATCAACGTTGGGATGTTAAAATATGGGACAACAAATAGCTTCAAATGATAGAATACATAGCAAACAATAGAAAATATTGACAATAAAATATAAGGTTTAACCTATTAAAATCAATGGCCTATACAGAAATTAAATAAAGCTATTAAATCTATTTAACTTTTAATTGTATTTGCATATTGATTAAAGTTACTATAGTTATTTAGTGAAGAGCAGCAAATGACTCTCTCATTGTGTTTTGTTTGATTACAGAGGTGTTAATGTAAGAATGCACAGATCTAAAATGAATGAATGAATGAAGCATTGGACTACTTTAGTAACTGTTGTGCTCATTTAAGAGAAAATTAGTTGTGTTTAAAATAAAACAAGCAGGATAGAGCAAAAAAACAAAAAAAAAACAAAAAAAAGAAGCACTTTTCCGACGGTCCCTTACGGAGAGCTCCACTCCCCGCGAGCTCAGCTCTCCCGGCTAAACGCATATCCCAGGCTAAACGGAGGAGCAGTGCTCGTAATATCGAGCGAAAAAAAAGAAAAAGACAGCTGTGAAACATAACCAGCTTTGTCTTTTTGTAGGAAACACACTTTAGATCTTTTTAGAGTTATTGCCATCGATCACTGAATGTGTGTCAGGAATATTGAAAACAAAACCAACTTAACCCCGCTCATTTCTGGCGCCCCCTGGATGTACAGTGCCCTTAGCATTTGCCTATACTGCCTATGCCACGGGCCGGCCCTGATTAGAAACACCTTGCATATGCAGTAATACGTTTCTTTGGCAATTTGTTGCAAAGATATAATACATTCTTAAACACATTCATATTCATACTCATGTTCATACTGATGATCCTTAAAAACATCTTAATGGTCTCATGAAAAGGTTCCATTTTACCACTGCTAACTTGATTACACATTCGCAGTAATAATAGTATTAAAATGCACTCCCTTTTTAAAATAGATATATTTTAAAAAAACATTTCCATACCATTTATGATCCTGGCCACTCTCCAGAGCCTGAGCAAGATCAGGAGACCCATGGCATCGAACGCATCTTCTTTTGAGATGTATATAATATCCAAAATAAAGGATACGACCACCACAATCCCATCAAACACCTCAAACTTATGGTGAAGGAATTCTAGGCGATAGGCAAAGATCTTTCCAGCCAACTCTACCATGAAGAATGTGAGAAGGGCAAGGCTGAGATAGTGGAATACCTGGAAAAAACATTGGGATGGAGGACAATAATTGGCATCCCTGCTAAAAAATCCAGCCTAGGCTGGTTGGCTGGTTTTAGCTGGTCGACCAGGCTGGTTTTAGAGGGGTTTTGGCCACTTCCAGGCTGGTTTCCAGCCATTTCCAGCCTGATCTTAGCTGGTCAGGCTGGGAGATGACCAGCTAAAACCAGCTTGACCAGCCTAGCCAAGCTGGAGTCCAGCCAAAACCAGCTATTTCCAGCTTAAACCAGGCTGGTCAAGCTGGTTTTAGCTGGATTTGGCTGGTCATTTTCCAGCCTGACCAGCTAAGACCAGGCTGGAAATAGCTGGAAACCAGCCTGGAAATGGCCAAAACCCCTCTAAAACCAGCCTGGTCGACCAGCTAAAACCAGCCAACCAGCCTAGGCTGGTTTAAGCTGGATTTTTTAGCAGGGATACCATATTGTATTCAGTCAAACTTGCTGTATGGGCATCTGAAGCGCACTCACCTGTGGGGCTATTCTGTGGTGGTCTGCTTCAATGATAGACAAGTCAATAAGCAACTCGCATAGTACGAAAATGGCATCCAAGACAACCAAGCACACAACAACAATCTAAGCAACAAAATAACAGTCGCCGGTTAATTTGCAATGATGTAAACAACATTAACATGTGTATATATACACAGGCCAATAGTGCAATTGTTTACCTGGAATCTCTCTGTACTGTACAGCTTTCGTAGGGAGTCCCTGAAGCTGAGCTGTCCCAAATGCTGTCCTGTTGAAACCTCCAGGCCATCAGGGGCATCATGCAATGTCGTGACATGGTGGGATGTGTCTTCCTCATGCCATGTTGGGACAGCGCTTTTATTATCACCCACCGCGGTGAAATGCTTCAGATACCGGGACATTTTTGGCAGGGGGTCACATGAGTTGAAAGCTAAATAAACACAAAAGTACCTTGCACATTAGAAGGAAGGATTTTTAACGTTTTACCCCTTTTTGATTCATAAATTTGAAGGTGAAACCAGGTCTATTTGTCACACTTTTGCTCAAGTGAATTGCTGCTTAAAAGGTTGGTCCACTAGGATATCATATTTTAAACTTTAGTTGATATGTAATGTAGCTGTGTGAACATAAACAACATCTCTGCATGTAATACGCTCAGTGTTCAATGCAAAAGGAGTCATTCGTTTTTTTAGAATTACCTTAGCAAAGCCTACAGCGAACAAATTTTGGGGAATACAAAAAAATACATCCGGGCTAGTGAGATCACAAACACTTCAGGTTACGCGCACACATGCGCGCACACACACCCTGCAGAGCGAAGGGGAATGGCCAGAGGCGCTGCAGTGTAGAGATCTGCGCGGGACTAAATTTTGAATCCCGCTCCCGCCCGCACCCGCCAGGTTTTAGCCGGAACCCGACCGCTCCCGCTTATATTAAGCACTTGATGTCCCGCTGCCCGACCCGCCCCGTTTTCTATCCGCCGCGCCCGATCCCGCTAAAGAGCGGGGGGAGAACAAAACCGAAAGATCACCCAGATATACAGTTCAGACAGCCTATAACAAGCTGTCTGTATAAACACACACACGCACAGCACCAAGCACACACACACAGACAAAGCTTTCTCTCTCATTCGCGCGCGCGCGCCCTCTAACACACACTCATAAGCACCAAGCACAAACACAGGCAATGAGGCAAAGCTCTCTATCTCTCATTCGCGCACACACACACATCTCTCATTCGCGCGTGCGCATACATACACACACACACACACACTGCAACAAACAACCTAAACACACCATCGCGCTATTTCATTTACACACATACATACGCGTGCTCACTCGGGAGTCGGGAGCGATATTGCTAGACAGCCCGCTACCGTCCCAAATTAAACTCGTTACCGACCGCTCCCGAGATTTATTCGGAAATTTATACCCGCGCCGTAGAAATTTGGTCGGGTGCAGACCTCTACTGCAGTGTTGTAATGTAGCACTGAAAGCTAAAATGGCATCCAAGCACTGCTATTTCCACAGAGATTGTTCTTTTTCTGTATTTGGGCTTCCAAGGGACATGACACAAAGAGAGGAGTGCTTAGAATTTAATTTTATTATGTTCCAGACAATTACAATAAATATATAGCTCTAGCATTTGACAAAGGACAGCTTCAGACTCTCTCTTAGTTCAGTGCTGGATTCGGCTAAAACTCCTCCAACCATAATAGAAGAAGCTGTGGATTGTGAGCCACAACCTGTAAGTGTTTTGATTTGCTAAAATTGATCTATTACATGCAGTTTCTAGCGTTAACAGTATGTTGCAGCAAGGATGTAAACAATGGGATATGCTGTTTGGCACTGCTAACAATTTAGCTACAATTTCATATTTATCCGTCAAACTGCTGTATACACCCACCATCTTCAACAGCACTACAGTGTCTCTCTATGCGGACGCTTTCTGTGTGTTCTACATCTCGAATAACAAACTCGCAAAAGATATGGGAACCTTTCATTTTATTTCCACATGCTTATAACCCGAAAATATGTGAAAGACATTTTCAGGCATGCAGGTTAAGCTGCTTTTTCTGTCATTTTCTGTCTCTTGACTATTTTGACAAATACACAATGACGTTGATCGCTTAAGCCTGGTTTATACTTCTGCATCAAGTGATCAGGTTGACCCACAGCGCATGCAACGCGCATAGTTGTGCATTCATACTTCTGCGAGCTGTTTCTGTTGCTCTGCAATAACACTTCCGAAACGTTAGTTGCCAGTGAGGTGTTTATGTTTCTTTGTGTCAAGTTTCCTAACTGGTGTTTTGTTTTTTCTGAACGTTTCCTTAAAGGGCCATGAAACCCCCTCGTTTCAGCAGGGTGTTTTCACACCTCTACTTTGGAAAAAGTCAGAAAAGTGGGCGTGTCCAGCTCTGTTTAGGGGGGAGTGTCAGAGGAACTAAAGTGGGAGGGTGTGGGAGTGTCTATTTGGGCACGCGCGAGTTTCAGTAAAATACTCACACACGGGAGAAAGTGATGGTGTTTAACCTACATGGACATCTGTAGTCGAACTATTTGCCAAATTATTAAATGTTGGACTTTAACTGCAGTTTGGCTCTTTCATTCAGGGAATTCATTCATGTCCCTAGCGACAAACGAGATATTTGATTCGAGGAACTGCTCTAAGCGTGTATTTTTCATGCAATGTTTGATACCGCACGGCGAATGAGAGAAAAAAAGCCGTCCGCATTTCCCGGAAACTTAGATGCACACGGCAGGTAGTGTCAAAAAGCCGTGTGTGTTATTCCGGTCACAAAATGCGGTGATAACATGTTTGCACTCAGTGCAATAGTTAACTTAATTCGATACGAACAAACTGAATAAACAAAGAGCACTGGTCGCTCACTTACCAAATCTGTAGAGACAGGACAATCACCAGCAACTAGAGCCGCGTCTTTATGAAGAGAAGACTACAAGCGAATCCGGATTTCAGCGTTTGCAGATGAGAACAGCTCTCAGGTAAACAATGTTCCTCCTTAGACACGTAAGTTATTATTGTCGAGCGTCGCGTACACTGTTAATCCACACGTGATCCAGATGAGCTCTCACAGAGAGAAAATGAAAACGAAACTTAATGGCAGCAAACTATAAAAGCAACACTTCACGCTTGTTTTGCCAACACAACGTGGCGTCTCTGTGGTGTAAACACGGTGACACTAATGAATATTAATGAAGTTGCACAATAGAGCGCGCTGATTGGTTTGAACCAAGCCTTACTCATGCATTAATGCATCACACTGTAAGACGTAATAAGACTCACTCTGGCACAGACGCCCAGTCTGCATGCTGGAATACAACGCTATTATGTCATGACTGTGACGCAGCTTCAAAAATTAGTTTCAAACAGGAAGTACGAATTTGCTTGAAATAACGCAAAAACAACCGATTTACACTTTTTAGTGAAATATAGGTGTCCTAATAGTGTTTTTAGCAGTGTGGGACACATATACGACTGTCAACAGCTCAAAAAATGTGTTTTGGTGTTTCGTGACCCTTTAATGTAAAAGTGGTTCAAACTCGCTCAGTTTGAAGCAGGAACCAGCAGAAGTGCAACAACTTTATCCATGAGGTGAACACAAAACAAAACTTTCCATCCGGAGCTCCTTCATGGGACTCCACACTTGTAAACAATCGCTCCATCGGGCTCGCAGGGCTCTCGGTTCCGCCCACACTCGTCAGCGCTACCAATCCGACCAATCACAGAGCTTGCGCTATGCATCATTGCGATGAGTAATAAAAATTTTTTTGAGAGGTCACGACGGCCACGGTGAGGGCTATGCGTTCACGTGTAGGCCTTGCCGTAGCATACGCATGTGCTTGACGCAGAAGTATAAATCAGCCTTTACACAGAGCCCAAAAGGGAAGTTTGTGATTGGGTCAGCCCAATGTCAATAAAGAAAAGAACCAATGGGCTGCAGATTATGTCACATGGGCTGGCCTGTTCGAAAAAGAAACATCTTACTTTCAGAGCGTCACAGATCACAGCATCGTCAATGAATTGACGATTCAAGCACTTGATGAAAAAAAAACCCAGCGGGAAACTTCCCGGTCTGCCAGATGGCCAGTCTGCCCCTGATATCGCGGTTTGGAAAAGTCAAGGTTTTAAAACCACGGAAATTTGCTGTTATACTGTACCTAAGGTTTTATTTAATTTTTTTACGTTTTTTTTAAAACATTTTTTATCTCAAGCAGAAAAGATATCCAAAATTCACCTACTACTCAGTAGGTACTGCATTTAAATTTACTTCTCGACCAATAGAAAAGTATGTTCTATACATAATGAATGTGAGTAGTATATGATTGAAGCTCGGTCGTACTACATCCGCCATTTTACGCTATATTTTATAGCGTAGCATCCATTAGACACGGACTTCAGAATCTCGCTGGTAGTAGAAGGTTATCCGGGTACTTCTAGCATACTATTTTTCAATTTCTTTAAATTCAGACATACTACTCAGCTCACATACTGATTTTAGCGTACTATTTAGTATGGAAGTATGCCATTTCTGATAACAGAACATTATGTTAGCTGACCAATCAGAGCCTCTTGAGGGCGGGCCTTTTGGAGGAACTAGGAAATATGGCAGTCGTTTTCATGTTAGCTGAGTGTAGCCGAATATAATCTAAGTAAGACATATGAACAAACAACATCATTTTCTACAACTGAAGCATAAGCACAC
This sequence comes from Danio rerio, assembly GCF_052040795.2. Classification (NCBI taxonomy): domain Eukaryota; kingdom Metazoa; phylum Chordata; class Actinopteri; order Cypriniformes; family Danionidae; genus Danio; species Danio rerio. The sequence continues at coordinate 8,720,101 of NC_141030.1, read as the reverse complement.
ATTGCTTTGCATCTTATAAACACAACCAAGCCTTAAAAATACACTCTGGACTAGCCCTATAAAGCATGTTATCCACTCCCTTTAACCGTGGTTTTATAATAAAAGGAGAAATCATGTTTTTAGTGTATTGATTATCAACTTAATGACCACTACAAATACCACAGGCAAATTATGTATGGTAAAATTACCATGATTTAAAACAACAACAAAAAAGGGTTTTGCTTGTATTGTTGTAAAACCATGCTTAATTTTAGCACACACACACACACACACACACACACACACACACACACACACACACACACACACACACACACACACACACACACACACACACACACACACACACTATAATAGTCATCCTAACATTAACAGAAAACCCATACAGTTCACAGACTAAAAACAGGTACCCTGTTGTCACATTACAAGCTGCTGATGATTTAGCTTATTTAAAACCAGAGAGGAAATAGAAGGTTTATTAGCACAGCAACACAGCACAGTCCATGTGATTAGTTAAAATTGTTGAAACAAAATGAAAGAATTATTGTGCCTTTCAATCAGCAGCCATTTGTCAAAACCCACCTAACCAGCTTATAAAGTTCTTTTCAGCTGCTCACAGGTAAATGAACAAGAAGTTATAAAGAAAAGCGCTTTAAGGGATGGTTCACCCAAAATAAATGATTCTGTCATTATGTAATCAGGTTTACTTGTTTAAAACCTTTATGAGTTTCTTTCTTCTGTTGAACACGAAGAAGATATTTTGAAAAATGCTGTAAATCTGTAACCATTGACTTCCATAGTATTAGGTTTTTTTATGGAAGTAGGGCTGCACAATTTATCGTTTCAACATTGATATCGCAAATCTGCAATGTCAAATTGGGATTATAATTAACTAGAAAGCACAGTTCATTCATTTGTTTATTTTCTTGTCGACTTAGTCTCTTTCTTAATCCGGGGTCACCACAGCGGATTAATGAACCTCCAACTTATCCAGCACATTTTTATGCAGCGGATGCCATTCCAGCAGCAACCCATCTCTGGGAAAAAACACAGTTCAGAACATGTGATTTGTGTAGTCGTTACAACTCTAATTTAATAATATGAAAGACTTTCATTTGGATTAGTTTTTTAAGGCCTTTGACAGTAATATTTCATGAGAATTTAAACTATTTGGGCACAAAAATGTATAAAGCTTGCTGCTTTAATAAATATTAATTGTGTTTATTTAATACAATAAAATAAAGACAATTTCGTGTTATTTTACATTTGATTATTGGATTTCTATACTTCAATACAGTCCAGTTGAAAACCATAAAGAATTGTTCATTAAGAATTGATCTTTGTTATATTTTCATCTGTGCTTTAACTTTATTTTTTTGCACATTTTCATATATTTTTTTGGCAGATTTACTCAACTACAAATGATTCCAATAAATATAAAATTAGGAATCTTTTCCATAGTCATTTTTTTATTCATTTTCGTTTCAGCTTGGTCCCTTTATTAATCAGGGGTCTCCACAGCGGAATTAACCGGCAAATTGTCCAGCATATGTTTTACGCAGCAGATGCCCTTCCAGCTGCAACCCATCTCTGAGAAACATCCATACACACTCATTCACATTCATACACTAGGTACAATTTAGCCTACCCAATTCACCTGTAGCACATGTCTTTTGGACTGTGGGGGAAACCGGAGCACCCGGAAGAAATCCACACAAACGCAGGGAGAACATGCAAACTCCACACAGAAACACCAACCAGCGACCTTCTTGCTGTGAGTCGACAGCATAGTCATCTTGTAAAATTATTTTCATATCGCAATATGTATCACAGAAAAACAAAACACCGCAATGTCAATTTTTTTCAATATTATGCAGCCCTACATGAAAGTAAAGTAAATGGTTACCGTTCAAAATATCTTCTTTTGTGTAGACTAAAGAAAGAAACTGAAAGGTTTAGAACCACATGAGAGAGAGTAAATAACAAGTTAAATTTAGTTTTTGGGTGAACTATCCCTTTAACCTTACTACAACTTCACAGAATGAATAGATGAATAGATATACAGCAACATAAATAGAACTACTGGCTATAACATAACCACAGGGTCAACATGTCACAACCTGAAAGACAACAATTATTATCCATAATAAGGGTTCAAAATAATTGGCGGAATTTGAAATTCTTCTTTTTATTTAACTATTTTGACGTCTGAGTGTTTATGTACACTAACTGATCTTAATATACTATGTTAATATGTTGATGTTAATATATAATGGTAACAAAATTATTATTGTACAATAGGATATACCAAAAGTAAAAGGCATAACACGACAAGAAATAAAGGCACAGCAGTCCACTGGGTAAGCGACAGGCTGGTAAATCTCCTAGAAACAAGTTAACATATTAAAAGCTCTTCAACTAATATTTATTTACATAAGACAACTAACGCAGAACTACAATCAATCATCTTAAAATATAGCAGTATATAGAGCATATAGCTACATAATAATATTTTTGTCAGAGCCGACATGCATCATAAAACACTGGCATTTCATTTCATGCGTAACTCGTGATTTCCTGCAACATTTGAACATTCAAGTCAGCGAATTTATTTAGACTTTTTATAAATGTCGACGGTTAAATCTAAGACAGGAGTTTTCTAAGAACTTCTATCTGGATAAATTATTAAGCTTTTTAATTTCACTCGAATACCACAGTGCCTCTAACATGTAGAGATTTAGACAGATTTAGACAGCCGATGCGCTCAGTTCTTAAGAAGCAAAAGCTTACAGTGTAGCAAAAGATGTTTTTACCTGTTGTGTTGCTGGGACGATGTTGCTAATGGCTAAAGCAGCATTTGTTCTCAGTTTTCGGGAACAACAATGCGAATTCTGTGAAAAACTTCGACCCTTAACTCCGCCTCTACACAGTCACGAACGTGATCCACTGCACTGGATCAGAATGCAGCCTGGAGGTGACATGGAAGTTTTTTTTCCCCCAAATGTTATAAGAATGAGCACGAGACCCAGTTATACGTCATATCTGTTTTTAATGAATAAGACAAACCTATAGCTTAAAATAACATGCTACTTCATGTTTAAGGGGTATAAATAATTTTGGGTTTGACTGACTGGTTTTTATAACTTTACCAAAACTGACTTAAACATGTTAGATTATGTTTAATGATGTCGAAAACATGGGAAATATGTAGCCTATTGTCAACTCAGATGAGAAGGGTCCTTTATTCATGAACTACTGGTCAAACAAATATGCAAACAACCATATACATTGGATTGGTTTTCATGGCCAAAATGCCAAGATAGTCAAATACATTTAGGTAGGAGAATAATGAGAGAAGTGTTATTAATTTTATTTGAGGATATATCATAAATTATGTTTTTCAAATATGTATATTCAATGTATATGATTGTTAAACCCACTGGAGGGAGGAATTGTCATTGAAAAAGTAAGGCAGAGAATCATGATTTTAACTCATTTATAATAAGGTTAAAGACTGGGGAACAGATAATCTGAAAAAGGCTTTCCTTTCCTTTGTCACACACAGTGCAGTGACCAGGGTGTTTCTGTATTACTGTATGCAAAAAAAAAAAAAAAAAAAAATATATATATATATATATATATATATATATATATATATATATATATATATATATATATATATATATATATATATATATATATATATATATTTTTTTTTTTTTTTTTTTATTGCCACAACAATTTGGTCTTAAAAAGGGAAATCAATGGATGTACCTTTTTGGATCCAAGGGTAGGTCACAGCGCTACCCTGACTGAGCTGATGGACCAAGGGGCGAATAACAGGGCCCAGAACAGGACACAACTAGAATTAAGTAAACAACTCTCTGGTAAGAAACAAATCAAAACTTTCTAATGAACGTGGGTTTTGAAATCTAATCTGATTTTAAGAAAAGGGGATAAATCAAACTGGCAGGTCTGGTGCAGCAGACAAGTTTGAAGGTAAATTAAGATCATGAGTGAAAAATCCAGCACTGTGGTCTGCTTTTAGGAAGAAACTGAAAATCTGTGGGTAAATTAAAAAAAATGTGCATGCAGAGCTTTATCTGTTGGATCTGAGGTGAAAGGTCTGAACTGGGACAGCATGGTGGCACAATGGGTAGCTCAATCGCCTCACAGCAAGAAGGTCGCTGGTTCGATTCTCAGCTGGGGCAGTTGGCATTTCTGTGTGGAGTTTGCATGTTCTTCCCATGTTCGCGTGGGTTTTCTCCAGGTGCTTCAGTTTCTGCCACAAGTCCAAAAAACATGTGCTACAGGTGAATTGGGTAGGCTAAATTGTTTGTTGTGTATTTGTGTGAATGGTTGTGTATGGATGCTTACCAGTGATGGGTTGCAGCTGGAAGGGCATCCGCTGCGTAAAACATGTTGGCTGTTTATTCCGCTGTGGCGACCCCTGATTAATAAAGTGACTAAGCCGAAAAGAAAATGAATGAATGGATGAAGGTCTGAACTGTTGGAGACATCCAATAGATTAATAGGCACAGAAACAAATTTACAGAGAAAGAAGACAACTGATATGCAGAGGAAGCTTGCCAATTATGATACACCGGTCTTTTTAATGATACAATTATATGGCCAGAAATACATGTAAGATATAGATAAGCTAATTAAGTATCATGATTTTCTCTAAGAGGGAACATTGAGTGTCCCAAAATTAAATGTAGTGAAAGAATCAGTTAAAGAGGGAAGCAGAAAGGATGTTATGTGATACATATGTGTGGAAATTGTAAGCAGACAGTGAACTGTTGGATAGATGAGACAGATAAGAGAGAAAGTACGACAATGCAAAAAGAGCTGGCATTCAGAAATGAAAGAGAAAAAAAAATGAAAAAGTGACTTTGAAATTGACCTTGACTGGTTTCTACCAACAAGACCAACAGCACCATGGACAGAATCAGTGTGGAAACAAGAAACAGAGGAAGACCCTGAGGTAATTCCTGAAACCCACAATGAAGAATCTGAAAAGTTGGTCTGACTGTGAATGATTCGACAAAAGAAGAGATGACCCATTGGCCAAACCCTGATGGGGCAGGTGACAAATTTTCCACCAAACTGGTCACGTTCTGCCAACTGAGAAGAACTAAGAAGGCTGGAAACTGGAAGCCTCGAGGTGTCATAAAGTGAGAGGAAAACTGCAAAAGGAAGATAGTCAGAAAGAACACAGTAACTGGTAAAACATGGCCAATGCGGGATACCACAGAGCTGACTGAAGCTATAAAAAATAGCACTTCAAGTGTGTGTGGACAAAGAAAAGATTGCCATCTGCTGCAAGAGCAGAGAAGAGTCTGTTAAAGATTATAATCATTGACTATGAAGTTTTCAACAAGCACAATGGCTTAAGACAGCCCGACAACAGAACAGTTCAACCTGACATCTGGGAGTGTTACCTGCGGAACTGGTTACTAGATTTACTGAGACCAGAAATCGCTCAAGCAATGAAAACCATACAGTGAATGGAAAAATGGAAGATGTTAACACATGCCGTACACAGAAGAACAGCAAGCAGTGAAAAGAGAAATAAACTAAAGCTAGTACTGACAGAACATTGCAAAGGGGATTATTTCAAGCCTCAATGCGACATTGTGGGTCTTCAGTTACCTCAGCAGCCAAGAAGGGGAAGAGGAAAAGGAAGCGCTGATGGGAACTCTGAAGAGCGGGGCTGTTTCATCTGTGGAACTGATGATCATGTGACCAGGAAAGGCACCAAATGCAGACTGTGTAAGAATGAAGGTTACTAAGGCAAGGAATGTCTGGAAAACCTAAAAAATCAAGAAGTAGACTGAAGCAAGGAAGATGTAGAGAAGAGAAGAGCGTCCTGTGTAGGTGTTACGGAGGCCAGCTAGTAGGTGCTGTGCATGTAAACCTCACTCCTCTGACCTCTGTGGAGCTCTAGTGACAAAAGAGAGGCTATGGTCTTTGGCCTCCTTGATTAAGCAACCGACTCCCATGTGTAAGGCCGCCGGTTGGGTTGGGTGGCGTAGAATCAGCGAGGTTACATAGGCATGGGACGATAACCTTTTTCAAGGTATACCGCGGTTTGAAAAAGTTTTAAAACTGTTTTAAAACCGCCAAATTTTTCTGTAATACTGTTCCTAAGGTATGTGTAATTTTTTTATTTACATTTCTTTTCGTTTTTTAGGACAACAGTATCTCCAGCAGAACAAATATGTATAAAAAGATGCCGTTTTAAATTGTACATAAACCTGTGTTTTTGAAGCTATTGAAGACAGCAAAAGTCAATGATTGATTTAAATTATTTAGCCTGACATGTTTACTGTAACAAAATACTATAAATTCTTAAATATATATATATAATGCTTTCAAAGGGGACACAAGTTTTTATTTTTTACCCAGACATTTAAAAAGAATATTTCTTAGAGCAGTGATCACTATACCGTGATACCGCGAACCCGTGCTATTTTTATCTAAGGTTATCCTACTGTCAGAATCTTATACCGGCCGATGCCTAGTCCTGTGTTAGCAGCCAACAGCAAAAGCTCATAGAAGACGACATTTATGAACTGCACACATACACCGATGTATACACGGCTCTCTGCAAAAAAAAAGCTTACATCTTTGTATGTTTCTGATTTGAAAAATGATAAGATTTCTGATAAATGTTTAATGATGTAGGAAAGTGGAGGATTTTTAAACACACCTTGTGGAGGGGCCAATAAATATTTGTTCAAAATACATGATTCAGCCGACATTTTTGGATATATTTTAAGATATATGCATGTGCTTCTTTTACATGTTCACAAGATTGCAAGGCTTGTTGTACAGATCATGTGGGGAACCTATGACCTAATCCCTTATCTAAACCCAGGGGTGGACTTAACCAATAAGCGAGGTGAGCAGCCACTTAGGGTCCCAGGGAATTAGGGGGCCTGACCAATATTAAGCCTATATTAATCAAATAACTCATTTATAATTTTTCCATCCTATCTTGTAAAATTTGTTTATAATCATTAAGATTTTAATGTTATAACTTATTTTTAACCTTCTCTTTCAAACAGCCGTCAGATGATGAGCACTGTGAGTTTGGTAAGAGATGGCCTGCTCAAATAAAAGATAATTCCCAGTGAACAGTAACAGCCGACGATTCACAAAAAGTAATTATTCAGTTCATATGAAATATGGTGAAAAATTTAGTTTGACTGATTGGGAATTAAATTTAATTAAATTTTACATTAAGATAATACAGCAGCTTCAAGTCACAGAAATTCATACACAAATATTAAAATCTAATCACAAATATGGCTAATTGACTGTATAGTTAATTTGTGAACTTGTTTTTTTATTTGTGATTTGAATGTATTTAATTTTTCATTAAGAAGATAAAGATTCCACTTCAAATATATTTTAAACATGCTATTTTTTACCAAAATAATAATAAAAATAATCTAAAGAGAAAGTGAGTGATGAGTTTCAATGCTAGGACTCTGGAATTGCTTTGGGCCCCCAAATCATAAAGTTTGCCAGCGCCTAAACCAATTATTACCAACCAATAATGTGTTCAAATTAAACATACAGTTAAAAAAAAGTCAATCAGTTCAAGTCTTCACCAGACTTGGAATGGGTGAGTTACTGAGCAAACTGACCACACTGGAAAAGTTGTCCATATAGAGATAGGATAGGAAAGATATGAAACCCATTTGATTACAAATCATATACACTTTTAAGTTGTTTTGTGGTATTTATTTAGTATTGTGCAAAAACAATACTAAAAACAACTTCATTCATTGACAATATTTCATTAGTATGAAAAGGAACAAAAGTTGTTGGCGTCAACTTGTTCAAAAATATTTATTTTACCTCGAAACTGAAATTAAATGTACAATCACCGGCCACTTTATTAGGTACAACTTTATTAGGAACAATTATGTCCAACTGCATGTTGACGCAAATTTCTAATCAGCCAATTACATGGCAGCAACTCAATGCATTTAGACATGCAGACCTGGTCATGACGTTCTGCTGCAGTTCAAACTGAGCATCAGAATGGGGAAGAAAGGTCATTTAAGTGACTTTGAACGTGGCATGGTTATTGGTGCCAGAAGGACTCGTCTGAGTATTTCAGAAATTGCCGATCTACTGAAATTTTCACGCACAACCATCTCTAGGGTTTACAGAGAATAGTCTAAAAAAGAGAAAATATCCAGTGAGTGACAGTTCTGTGGGCACAAATGCCTTGTTGATGCCAGAGGTCAGAGGAGAATGGCCAGACTGGTTCCAGCTGATAGAATGGCAGCAGTAATTCAAATAACCACTCATTACAAGCGAGGTATCCAGAAGAGCATCTCCGAATGCTCAACACGTCCAACCTTGAGCCGGATGCGCTACAGCAGCAGAAGACCACACCGGGCGGCATTCCTGTCAGCCAAAAACAAAATTGGACTATAGAAGAATGGAAAAATGTCGCCTGGTCTGATGAGTCTCGATTTCTGCTAAGCATTTGGATAGTAGGGTCAAAATTTGGCATTAACAACATGAAAGCATGGTTCCATCCTGCCTTGTATCAATGATTCAGGCTGGTGGTGCTGGTGTAATGGTGTGAGGGATATTTTCCTGGCACACTTTGGGCCCATCAGAACCAATTGAGCATCACGTCAATGCCACAGCCTTTTGAGTATCGTTGCTGACCATGTTCATCTCTTTATGACCACAGTGTATCCATCTTTTAATGGCTACTTCCAGCAGGATAACGGCCCATGTCATAAAGTGCGAACCATCTCAGACTGGTTTCTTGAACATGACTACGAGTTCACTGTACTCAAATGGCCTCCACAGTCACCATATCTCAATCCAATAGAGCACCTTTGGGATGTTGTGGAATGGTGAGATACGCATCATGGATGTGCAGCCAACAAATCTGCAGCAACTGTGTGATGTCATAATGGAGCAGAACCTCTCAGGAAAATTTCCAGTACCTTGTTGAATCTATGCCATGAAGGATTAAGGCAGTCCTAAAGGCAAAAGCAGGTTCAAGCCGGTACTAGTAAGGTGTACCTAATAAAGTGGCCGGTGAGTGTATATTGAATTGCGTTTTTTATTTTTGTTTAGATCTTCTCTACACCATGGGACTTGCTGAAACATGCATTCATTTATTCACCAGCATGCCCTGCACCCCTTATGGGTCAAAATTCTTATGTGTAAACTAAATTTGATGCTTGTTGCAGACTCCAGAGTGACAGAGGAGGAGCAACTGTGATGTCAGCAAACAGAACGAACCAATGAATTGAGAGCATTTATGGCAGAATGCAGGCATAATATGGCGGATATACATCTACTTAGAATAACATTTTCTTGGAATCACATTTATTCACCCATGGTTTGCTCCAAAGAATGTTGGGAACTGGTAACTATTGAATTGCATATTTGTTTTTTCTTGATGTCAGTGGGTGTTTCCATATTCCAGATTACAGTTAGAACACTTCCAATATCATCAGTTACACGAGAACAGACATAAAAAAGCCAGAAAAAGCAAACAGTTCACAGTTTAAGTGGTTAACCAATTATACAAGTGGGGAGGATGGGAATATTCGCTTTGAATATTGTGTGTTGCCATTGCTTAACCAGGATGTGTACTGCTGTGCATCTTTCAGTTTCTATCCAGTTTAGTATTAGGTGACATGTCGTGTTAAGACGAGACACAAACAGCATTGGATGTTATATTGAAATGCTTAAAATGAGTAACAAAAAAAAATGGATTTGAATTACAAGTTGTGTTTGACCAGCAATTGACCAAATTATATCTATATTACATTCTTTGGTTTGCTGATATTAGGGTCTGTACCAGCCTGTTTTCTGCGTTTTACAAATTTAAGTAAGTGATTGTTTACACAAAAATCAAAATGAGGAATATAAATGTGATGTACTGTTAAATTTGCCTAAAATTGACATTTAAAATTTAAAAAAGTGTATTAGAGTTTTCTGAATTGTAAGCTCAAAACTCAAATGTTTAATTAAATTTACAAAATAAGCAGATTCATCTTGAAACAAGTCCTTCTTTTACTTAAAACGCCTAAGATTACTTTTATTGTTAACAGTTCAAATTATATATTTAGATATACACCATGCCATTGAACCGCACAGACAGACACTAGTGAGATTAGGTTGTCCTAACAAATTGCACAATCAGAAAGGGGTCGTTTTAGAAAGAAATGACGTAGAGGACAGGAGATCAATGACCCCAATGCACTGAATAAAGAGCAGAGAGAGCCTGGATCCAAGGTCAAATTTGTGTCAAAAAGTAAAACATTCTTTATGTGATTCAGATCTGTGATGACCGGGGCCAGACTAAATATTTTTGCACAGAATTATGTTTTTAAAAAATAAATAAATAAATAAATAAATAAATATATATATATATGTATATATATATATATATATATATATATATATATATATATATATATATATATATATATATATATATATATATATAAAATAATAATAGCTTTTTGTATACATTGCAAAGCCATTTGGAACCATGATACAACATTATCATTAAACAAGTCGTATAATACAACCAGCAAAAGACAGAAAATAATACTTCACAAATTGTATCATGTAAACATTTGTGTATTATTCAGAAGTATTACTGTAATTAACAGCCAGAATTCTGGCCAGATGCAGAAAATCAGAGCACATCACACCTGTCCCCAGGTCTTAACACTGGCTCCGTTACATTCAAAATAGATTTTAAAGTATTACTACTTGTCTCTAAATCCTTAAATGGCATACGACCTTAATCCATTACAGATATGCTGACTGAATACAAACCTAGCAGATCACTCAGATCTTTAGAATCACATAAACTAGAAGGAGTTCAGTCAAAGCAGGGGGAATCGGCCTTCAGCTACTACAGCTCCTGCTGCGGGAATCAGCTTCCAGAAATGGTCAGATGTGCTCCAACATTATTCAAATCAAGACGGAAAACACATCTGGTTAGCTGTGCCTTTACTGAATGAGCACTGTGCTACGTCCGACAGGTCGCACAATTGTGTCTTTCTTTTCAATTTCATTCTTTTATAACCTGTTTTAACACATTTAACACAACCTGTTTTTAATCATTTTTATTATTTGTTTATTTTCTTATACTTGTCTTTTTTATTCTTGTTTATGTAAAGCACTTTGAATTGCCACTGTGTATGAAATGTGCTATATAAATAAGCTTGCCTTGCCTAATATAATTCCATGTGGGCCTAGTGATGACCCTTATTCTGTTCCAAACCTCTACCAATTTTTCTTTTATTATTATTGTGATAAACATAATGAAAAGGCTTTGAAAAGTCTCAATGGTTATTTTCTTCCATACAATGAAAGTCAGTGGGGTACAATAATGTAACTTTCCTTCAAACTTAACTTGCTTGTGCTTCTCTCTCTCTCTCTTTATAAGCATGCATGTTACCAAGTTACAGAACTAACCAACTGAACCAACCCAACCAAATGCCACGACTCTCATATCTCACATTTTGTAGTAAAGACACTGGCTGGAGATCAACTAACATAAATTATCCAATTCTGTGGTCGACCTTTGAAACCCTTTACAGCCTTTCAACCCTTTTTTCAGCTCCAGTCTGAGTTCTCAGGGATGTGAAAAGCTTTGTGCAGTTGATTTGTGCTTTCTATTGAGCGTATACGTTTGCTGTTTGTTAGTGGTATATATTACAGGGTTTGTGGCAAAGCTGCAAATCAAGCAATGTTTACATTGAAAGAGTAAAACCTCTGTATGTAGCATGTCTTTCATTGTTTTCATTGCAATTAAATTTTACAGTATGTAAAAAACACAAAGACTAAAATTACCTTAAAATATAGCACTTTCATTTAAGAGAAATGTAATCCAAAGTTGTAAAATGTGCTTTTTATATGACATATTTACTTAAACAGGATTGATATACCAGTATTAGGGTGTTGCATTTATGGATGAAAATGTATTTGTTACCTTTTACTTGTCAGCAGGAGGCGCTGTTTAGCTTTTTGAGAAAACAAAACGTGTGCTTGGGAACTTTTCTGTTGTACACATTGTTTCCAGTTGAATCAGTGTAGCATTTGCAAAAACTAAGGTCATACAAATGTTGCTGCCAACTATTTGCTTTAGAAAATATAAGCCTATCTAGTGACTAGTCTGAGAAAGCATTGCCATCGCACTACATCCAAACAGGGTAAAACCCAAAATAGTCCTCAACAGCATGGGATGAATAGCTTCAACTGTTCTGTCTGTGAACTGGGATGAATGGAGTGCATACAGATCAGAGTCCCCATCTCAGTGAATCTGTTACTGTGTAGAAATAGTATGTAAAATAACAAGATGCTTGAATAATTTCATAAATAACAATGGAATAATTTCATTCGTTCATTTTCTTTTTGACTTAGTCCCTTTATTAATCAGGGGTCGCCACAGCGGAATGAACCGCCAACTTATCCAGCATATGTTTTACCCAGCGGATGCCCTTCCAGCCGCAACTCAACACTGGGAAACACCCATAAACACTCTTTCACGCACATACACTATGGCCAATTGAGTTTATTTAATTCACCTATAGCACATGTCTTTGGATCTGTGGGGGAAAACGGAGCACCCAGAGGAAACCCACGCAAAGGGAGGGAGAACATGCAAACTCTACACAGCAATGCCAACTGACTCAGCCTGGGTTCAAACCAGTGACATATTTGCTGTGAGGCGATCATGCTACCCACTGCATCACCATGACACCCTAATGGAATAATTTCTTAAAGTATTTCATAAAATGTAAAAAAAAAAAAACAGAATTTGAGTGCTGTGATTAAGAAACTATCTTATAGAAGAGTAAAATGTAGCCTAAATGACTAAATGACAGTTCACTCATGTACACTTGTGCCATCAATTGTACATGGACATTTTTTTTTTCTGAGAACTCAAACAGTAAGTCTTTGAAAGTCCACATAATGTAAACAGCTTTGTCTCTTAAAGTTAACAGTAAGCTAATGGTAATCCATTGTAGTTTATTTCAAGGTTATTAAATAACAAACTATTGCTTCTGCAGTTGCTTATTGCAGTGCCGAACTATTGCTTATTGCAGTGCCACCTAATGTGTATATACTTAATAACATGGTTATGTCGTATTATATAGTTTTAGTGATTGATATTCTAAAAACTTGAGTTTTTCTTAAAACAATATTTTCCATTAATATTCGGGATTTGGAAGGTTATACAAAATTTGCTGCATTTTAAAGTTCAAATATGCTGAATGCTAACCTGCAAATTTGTGTGATGTGAAGGCATGCGAGCAGTGGAAGATAAATATTTGAGCTCTTAGCTGGATTAAAAACACACACTGCAAATCAGCAGGTTTAACCTGTTAAACCGCCATATAAACCAAATGATTAAGATCATAACATGTGGGGGCTCGTCCGGGATTCATTCCTATTAATTCTTGAACCCTAAATGAAAATCAAACCTTAAGCCTTCATCCCAAGGGGAAGTATCATATGTTTACATTTTGAATTTGTTACAAATTATTATCTTTAAAAAAAAAAAGTGTATTTGTCAAGAAAAGAGCATGACATGTCTGTTGTTAGGTTTAGTGTGACTGTGGCTTTCAAAGAGAGAATCAGTCAGTAAGTCAGAAATATCTACTAATTCATAGTATTTGCAAACAGAAGTACACAGATAACCCACTTCTTCCACCAAAAAAGTTACGAATTGCCGTGAGATTGTGTTGAAAGTGCACATTCTGTGATTTAACTTCCCATGGGCCAGATGAAGAAGTTTTATGAATGGAAGTGAAGCGATGCAAATGACAGTAAGAGCTTGTGATAATGACCGCATAATGGATGTAGCATGTCCGAATTCCATCACATTAAAACTATATTAAATGTTGTTTTCTAAAGCAAACAAAATTTAAGTACAAATGTAGGACTGTACACAATTTCAGTTGCACTCTCACGAGAACTTTCTGTTTTTTGGATGGAGTATCCCTTTAAGAGTTGGAAGTATTTTATAAATAAAAGGAAAAATGAAGGCAATAAAAGTTCATTGTCTGTTGTAATGGTGTTAAGGTTGTCTTTATGGTTTGGTGTTAATAGTCTGCTCACACAGAAGTGAATTTCAAACTAAGCAGCTTTCTGTTTGTCAATGCAGCAATGTTGCAGATCTGAGAGGAAACTCCTTTTTCCAGGACAAATTCCCCCAAATGTATGCATCCATAACTTTGTTTTGCACCTATGAAAACTCTCGAACAAAAAAAGTCAGCTCCATTCATAATATTTCCTTTGACATGCACATATTGATTTATTTTCATTAGTAGAGAAATGCAATAAACTAATTGGATAACCGAGTCCAAAATTTAATTAGTCCATATCACTTCAAATCAGCATGTGACACACAAAATATTTTATGCTAAATAGCACAAAACTTGGTTCTTTGGCTTGTAATCATATAAGTGCTGCTGTAGCACCACTCCAAAGAACCACTAAAGAAGAACAAATACATATGATTACGAGCTAAATAACCGAGAGACCACTTAGCTGTGCTAAATAGCACATCAATTACCACAAAGAACTATGCTACTGAAGAAAAAAAAAGAGGTGTGTGTATTTGTAGGTTGTTGTAGGCAACTGTCAGCGTTTTCCTGTGTAAGTAATTTTGAATTAATTGCGGGTGGTTTTATAAACAGCTTCATTTAAAAGACTGCATGACAATATTTTATACAGGCTACTAAGAGAGTCAAAGAGGACCAACTGTCGCCCGACGGAACAAATGCTGCAAATAAATAAGTTTCTCCTCCCAGAGGAGCGTGCGGGGCGTCAGGAGTGTGTCGGATTCTGCAGGTAACAACGCTCCCTTTATGCGCGCGCTAGAGGCGGAGGCTGATGAGGGGTGGGGTGGACCGGAGGATCCGGTTTCGCCGGGAAAGAAACACAGAGTGGTTCACCGCTTCTCCGCTCACTCTACGCCGCATGCTGATCCAGCACACAGCGCGCTGCTCTGGAGGACTGTCTGACCACTGAAACACGCGCGGCATCTCTTCTTCTCCGGGATGATGGTAAGACATTCATCTCATTCATGGCACCAGATGCAGAGTAGAGCAGTGGTGGTCCAACTAGTCATCCTTTTAGTCATGCTTGAATACTGTTATGAGTAGTTATTGAATATAGCTGTCAGACGAGGAAGTTGTAAAAAGGGACGTATTTAAATGATTTAAAAGTTAAATTCTTTATAAATGGCTTAAATGTTTTCCAACACCTTTTGGTGTTAAATTATTATTTTGGGGGGTTCAAATTTAAAATGTAATGTTAAATAATGTTATTACATGTAAACAAAGTGAACATAAACAGTCATCATTCAGTTTTTTTTCTTTGCTAAAAATGTCAACTGAAATGAATCAGTCACATGGTGTTTACTCATTTGACATTTGAGTGTAGTCTGCTTAATCTTTCACAGTTTTCGGTTTCATGCATAAATCTGTGATTTATAATTGTTTTAATTTAGCTACAAAGTCCTTTTGGTTCATTTAGACAGCTTACCCCATATCGTGCAACAAAATGTTGCTCTACAGTAAGATCAGTAGTGTGTTAAATGAACTGTTTCTTTCTTCCAGGCCAATAACAGGGGAAATAACTTTTTGTAGCCAAGTGTGTGACTACAGACTTTCAAATATTACCTGCAAGCTTATATAAATAAGTCAGTTTGTATCCGCGAGCTGTAAGAAGGAAGGCTTGAACATCTGTCAAGATGCTTTCAGACATCTCAGAAAGTTATCTATGAGTTATCCACATGCTACTGTTCAAAAGTTTGAGGTTTGTAAGATTTATAATATGTTTTAGAACGCTCCACTTGTTTGTTAGAAGAAATTACTTATATATTATGAGATTTCAAAATTATTACAATATTTAGTATTTTTTAGTAATACAATTATTGTAATTGAAAATAAAATGTATTTCTAAAAGTCAACGCTGAATTTTAGCAGCATTATTCCAGTTTTCAGTGTCACCCAAAGATTTAGTGATTAAGAAGCATGATTGTTGAAACAGTTCAATTTTTTTTTCTTTTTGATTAATTTGTATACAGATCAATTAAATGTATCCTTTTAATAAAAATAATAATTATTTTATTTTTAAAAATAAAATAAACTCTCACTGACATCAAACCTTCGAGTTTGTGTACAGAGGAATTGATTAATAAGTACCTACGCTTAAAAAAAGATAAAATAATATTGATTTTATCACATTTCAAAGTACACAAATATTCTTCCTTACTGTTTTAACCTTTGATTATATCATTTGGTCTGAAGAAGGAAGTGCAAATTAAAACATTCTTCAAAGCTTCTCAGGAATTCCTACAGATAAACACCGTTTTACTTTTTAACAGTTGGGCTGTCTGCCAAACTGAATCTGCTTCCTCTGCGCTAACAGGATGATGGGTATTGCTCAAAGCGTAGGATGCAATGCTAGTTTAAGTAGTTATTTTATTCTTTTAATCTTTATTCTGAAAACACTGGCTGAATTCACCTGCTGGCCGTCTAGACCTTGGACTTCTTTCGGACAAGGGGAGCTTTAAATAAAAACCCAATTTGAATTTCAGCCCCCACTTCATTTTGCCTTACTGATGAGTTTGGAAAGGTAATGCCTTATTAAACTTATGCTCTCTGATTATTTCATCGTTTCTTCTCTTACACTAATACCCACTTTGTTTCATGCACAAACTGAAGCTTATTAATCTGAACAACAATTTCTTGTCCTGGTTTTGGAGCATCTGGAGTGTTCGCAGCAGTCTATAGGTGTTTGTTGTGCAGTATGCAGCACTGAAACAAATCAGTGCTAATTCCCTGACAATACATACAGGCATTTCCAGAGGCTTATCTAAATCTTCTAATCTAAATGGAGATTGAAGGTTAAAGTGTGGGATTTGGGCGATATTAGCATTATCAAAGCATACTTAAAAAGAATAGTACATAATAAGTACTATTAACACTGCATTTCAACTGGATGGTTTGAAACTACTACCTAGAAGGCTGAAATGAAGCTTTTTCACCTAATGTTTTTGTCCATGCAAGATAAATTGCCTGAATCTTGCATCCCAGCATTCATTGTGATTTACAATTCATGTATATTGTAACATAATCAAGCTGATATTATGTAGGCCGAATCAGCGATTATTCTTAAATGACAATAACTCGACTATATCTAATAGTTCTTTCACAAATACGATCAAAGTGGACATTCAGATTTTGCATTCACACTGAAAACTACACTACCTGACAAAAATCTTGTTGATTCCTTTTGTTATAGCAACAAATAATAACTTGACTTCTAGTTGATCATTTGGAAAAGTGGCAGAAGGTAGATATTTCTGATGAATCGTCTGTTATACTGCACCCCAATCATCACAAATACTCCAAAAGACCTGTTGGAACCCGCATGGACCCATAGAATTCTGTCAAGTTTGGTGATGGAAAAATCATGGTTTAGGGTTATATTCAGTATGGGGGCATGTGAGAGATCTGCAAAGTGGATGGCCTTATTAACAGCCTGAGGTATCAAGACATTTGTGCTGCCCATTACATTGCAAACTATAGGAGAGGGCAAATTCTTCAGCAGGATAGAGCTCCTTCTCATACTTCAGCCTCCACACCAAAGTTACTGAAAGCAGCAAAGGTCTAGGTGCTCCAGGGTTGGCCAGCCCAGTCACCAGACATGAACATTATTGACCATGTCTGGGGTAAAATGAAGGAGGAGAGATTGAAGATAAATAAAAAAGGGAGTCCTGGGAGTCCTGCAGGAACGCTTTCTTTGCCATTCCATATGATTTTATTAATAAGTTATTTGAGTCATCACAGAGATGTATGAATGCAGTTGTCCAAGCTCATGGGAGTCATGCACAATGTTAATTCTTTTTCCACTGCACCATGACTTTATATTCTATACTGTACATTATTTCTGTTAAGTGACAAGATTTTTGTCTAAGCAAAGTCAGACCTTAATGTCCTAATTAAATAATTAAAAATCAAGGTATGATCATATTGTATTTTGGAAAAATAAGTGTAATTTAGAGGGCTTTGCTTTTCATATAAGCCACTTGTGATACCAAATGATCAACTAGAAGTCATGTTATTATTTGCTGTTACTAAAACTTGGATAGGCGAAAAAACTTTTGTCAGGTAGGGCATATATAGATCAGTTTTAGTTTTTAAACAGCTTCAGTCTTTCATAATTTCAGCCTCATGTTCTTGTTATTTCTGCTACAAAAAGTAATTTTTCCACTATGCAGTACAGTACTGTTCAGATTTTACATTTTCACTTTAGTTTAGCAGTTGTTTCAGTTTAGTAAGCCTGACATAAACAAACATGCGTCACAATTCAACCCACAACACAGGTAATGGATGCTACCGATTGGAATGGTGTTCTTAAGCAGTGGCTAAAACATAGTGGGTTTGGTGTCTGTCATGTGTTGCAAATCCAGTGACGCTGATAGTGTCAATTCTCTCAGTCCAATCAGTAATAGTTTTGGTAATGGTATGGCTCAGTTGCATTAGGTACTTATGGTACTAATAAAAGTACCAGATATGCAGTGGGAAAGCACACAAAAAGCACCAAAAAAAGCACCCAAAAGATAGCTGTACTGAGCCGAACCACATCGTTCCATGCAGCTTTTAGGAAAAAAAAAAAAAATTCAGAATATGACTTTATTATTGAGCTTAATGTTTATCATTAAGATATAAACACTGATGTCTATGGAAGCAATCAAAATAAGTAAATACTTTTTGAAAAGTAACTTGATGCTTAAAATTACACCAGTAGCTGGTGATAAGTAAGTGGTATTTATTATTGAATAATTAGTTTGCTGTAGTTAAATGGTGGCAATTACTTTTTTTTCTGACCGTCTAGTAAGTGACCTGTTATTTTATTTAGTTATCTATTTAGAACTTTAGCTGAACCACAGACTAGAGATGTCATGTTTTGTTTGTATTTAGGTTCTTCCATGCTGTCTTTAGGTCATGCCAGGTTCACATGTTATACGTTTTTTTTTTTTTTTGGCTTTAGTCATAAATCAGTGAAGTTTATGGTTTTATTAGAGTTAAAAAAAATGTGTATAGTAATGGTATTACGAAATTTGATTTGTTTGGTTTATTATTGATATAGCTTGATATTATCGGCCGATTTCCTTTAGCAAGATCTGGCAACACAAATGAGTCAAAGCTCTTCTCTGTGATCTCAGTGCACATTCAGAAAAAAAATTCTGGTAAATAATAATAATTTTTAAATGATTAATTAATTTATATATCTTTTGGTTTGGTTCTCTACACACTGCATAGATTTTTTTTTCTAATGTGGTTGCCACTACCAGCTTTTTTTTTTTTTTTGGAGTAAATTTGGTTTAGAATGTAGTCATCACTTCAGTAAATTACTGAACTGTGTGTGCAAAGATCAGCATGGCACTCTGAAGGTTAAAATGTAGAGTAGGCTGGAGTCAGCTGCAGTGTTTACATTTCCAAAGGAATCTAATGGTGTTTTGGACCCAGCCTGATCTCACGAGAAAACGTAAGTATTTTACGTTTTGCCAGTTTAGTGGCTAATTCGTACGAATTCGTACGAGTTCAGTCGTACGAAATGGTACGATTTTAAAAAGGAGGCGTGGCACCTGACCCCACCTCTAACCCCAACCGTCATTGGGGGATAAGCAAATCGTACTAAATTGTACGAATTAGATCGTACAAATTCATACGAATTAGCCACTAAATTAAAAAGTTACGAATTGCCGTGAGATTGTGTTGTTTGGACCCTATAACAGAATGTGATATAGCCAAAATTATAATTAAAAATGTCTTTGCTTTAGTTCAGAAGAAAGTCATACAGATATGGAATGACATGAGTGTGAATACATGAGTGAAAGTTAGATATTTTGTGCTTTATTTTCGTTCTTGGTGTTCAGATCTTTGAGCCACAGGACCAGTGTGTTGTGGTTCTCTTCTGGCTTCCAGAAGAAGAATCTGGGGTCCGTCTCATGTTAAAAGCAAGCTGTCACTGTAGCTCTGCCATCCTGTAGAGGAGATTGCTATGGTGACTAGGTGTCCTCAACTATGTGATCTCTATGGCAATGAGCGGTCCTGCTGTTTTGGGCTGAAAGAAGCATTTGGTCAATTGAGGCATGCCACAAAGCTTTTATACAGAGGAGGAAATTAAAAATCACGCTGATGCTTTAGACTGCACTGCTCGTAAATATTATTTTTAGCTATTAGTCTATTAATGTAAGCGTCTTCGTGTTTTTTTGGCTTTAGCGTTTATTTGTGCAATATCATGATTAATTAGGCTGTACTTTAATTGCACGCTGGATATTGCTCTGCGTGTTAGTTTGCAATATTCTTCAGTAAACTGTTTAAATAGATGTAATGTTTGATGAAAATGGGATAGTTCCAAGTTGCAAAGTTGTCCTAGACTCAGATGACTACATTTACTTTTGAGTTCTCGTGATCCCCTTGCCTGGATTACTCAGTTTGTGATTGAGTGCTATTACATGAACATATTTCAAGGCTAACAACAAGCAAGTGAATGAAAAGGATGAACATTTCATCAGAAAGTTTTAATCATTATCTGTATGTTTTGGTACAACACAGAAAAATATGAATACCTCTGAATTCACCAAAAGGAGCATTTACACTTGTTCACACCTACTGTAAACAGAAAAAAATATGGCTTTGGAGGAGTGAGACGAGATCTGGACCAAATGACCTATAGGGTTCATTTGTACCAGATAAAAAAAAAATAATAATAAAACATTTAGTGGTTCACACTGTCAGCTTGATCCCCTTTGACATCTTTTGATTTTGAAATGTTTAAAAAAAGTGACGTTTACTAACATTTTTAGCATATATAGTATAGATTTTTAGTAAATTTTTTACAGTAAAAGTACTTATTTATATTTACACAAAACATTCATGTGCAAAATTGATATTTATAATTAACATAATATACTGTATGTGCTTGTTGTGAGTATGTTTATATTTTTGCTTTTATGAATGAACAGAAAACACATTTTAAAAACATTCTTTGTCCGGGGTGCCCAAATGTTTTCTAATAAAGAGCCAAAAACCCAACTTGATTGAAGGCTGTGGGCTGAAGTTAAATATACCAAACCGTATTACATTAAATTTGCTCATTTGTTTGCTTATTATTTAAAAATAACTTGAAAAAGTTGCTTTAAAACATATTAAAGATGATGCAGTATTTCATTTATGTTTAAAATCAACTTAGTAAAAACATCTAATTTATAACACAATGGAGCTCAATACTGAATACACTAGTCAAGCTGCTCCAGCCTTTGCCTTGATTTGCTCACCGATGTCTTGTGTATTGTCAAGTGATAGTATTTACATTATAAATGTCTGATTTATCAGTGGGCTTTTTTATAGCTCCTCAATTAAACAAAGAAACAAAATTATATACATTAAATTAGAAATTATAATCTCTGTCAAAAGCATTTGCCCCAACCAGCTCCCCATCATTCTACCTCTCTTTTCAGATAGGATGGTGGGCCAAACCAAAGGTTACCATGGGCCAGCTTTGGCCCACAGGCCCTACTTTGGGCACCTCTGATCTAAGGATACAAAACAAAAATACGTTTTTATGACATGTTTATTTTGCATTTTGCAACTTACCAAACATCTTAATCAATACTGACTGCTGGGCTAATAAGATTTTATAATAGGATTTTAAATTAGATATTATCAGTTGCTGTTGGATTTTGTGACATCAAGTCCTGTTGGTGGCTCAAGTCTTTTTAAACTCTGTTTACATCGCTAGTGTCCACTTGTGATTATATTAGTAACCACATATTGTAATACCAGGTGCATTAGTTTTTATTTTAGTCAGTGCTGCTAGAAAACAATGAATCAAGAAAGATGGTAAAAGTCAGGATATTATTGCATACATTTATCAAGAAGGAAATGGTGCATAGTAGTGCTGTGCAAAACTGCAGCTCATCATTGGGAAACATCCACACACTCTCAATCACACTCATACACTATGGACAATTTAGCTTACCCAATTCACCCGTAGCGCATGTCTTTGGACTTGAGGGGAAAACCGGAGCACCCGTAGTATTCCACACAGAAATGCCAACTGACCCAGCGAGGCTTGGCCAGCGACCTTCTTGCTGTTAGGTGACAACGCTACCCACTGTGCCACCACACTGCTTGGTGAAATATATAGTATGTACAAAATAAAAAGTCTATAGATTCATACTATATGCTTTATCTTTATGTCGTGGAGTCACAATAGTACACGACATTACGGTGATGTAGAGAGAAACATTAATGACGGCATCATGAGAAAGTTGATATCTTAAAAAGTAAAATGTTTACATTTAGCATTTTTATTCATTTATTTTAATTCGGCTTAGTCTCTTTGTTCATCCGGGGACATCCACAGCACAATGAACTGCCAACCTAAACAGCACAAGTTTTATACAGCGGATGCCCTTTCAGCCGAAACACCCATATGGGAAACACCCATACACACTCATTTATACACATAGACTATGGCCAATTTAGCTTATCCAATTCATCTATAACGCATATCTGTGGACTGTGGGGAAGCTGGAACACCCAGAGGAAACCCACGCCAACACGAGGAGAACATGCAAACTCTACACAGAAATGCCAATTGGCATTGAGCCGGGACCTTAAACCTGCGACCTTCTTGCTGTGAAGCAACAGTACTAACCACTGAGCCCTATTTTGCATTTTATTTAGAGATAAATTTTTAGTTATTGTTTTTTGTCAGCTAGTTTTTGAAAAGTGTTTAAATAACATGAGAAATATGATCATCAAATGAGTAGATTGTACTTAAAATGTAAAAAAGAAATAGATATTTCCATGTGGTCAATGCGTATATGAATCTATACATCAGGAAATGTATCGTTATTCGTATATGAGATTACTTATGTTGTAATATGCAGAAAATTGCTGTTCTAAGCTTAACCATTGTGTATTTTTGAAAATGCCAGATCTAATGGTGTCTAGATGCCTCTAGTGCTGTTAACCACTTTTGTAAATTACATTACATTATTAAACTGTAATATGAACTGTATTTTACTGGACATTTATGCAGTATATCACTGTATTTTAAAAGTGCATTGTGTTGCATTGTACAGTAAAAATACACATACAATTCTGTAAATACATACAAAGTACATATAAAGTAGGGACGCACCGATATGGATTTTTTGGCCGATATTGATAACCGATAATTCTTCAGACTTGGAGGCCGATAGCTGATATATATAGGCTGATAATTATAAATATTTCAAAATGGTATGGTATATTTTTATACAGCAAACTTCATAAAAGATTGAACTGCTCTTATGAACTGAATAGTCTGTACTCAAAGCAAAAAAGCTATCATTTTAAAATTGCAAGGTGATTATATAGACCTATATTCACGATTTCACATAAATCAGCATGCAAACAATAAATTATTTCCTTTTCTTCATAGCGAATTAACATGAAACTTGACTGTTGCATAAAAATAAAAGGTTTAATAACAAAATGGAATTTAAATAACAAGCAAGTTAAATATAATTAAATAAGATTAAAATAAAAGAGCTAAGACTGAAATCAGCGCAAATGTTCTTGAATAAAACGTGTTACAGTAATGTACACATGCACAAATATGTCATGTCATGTGTTTTGACAGTTCAGAGTCACCGTACAAGCGAAAAGCTGAATAAAGAATGTATTATTTGAGAATTGCGGCATAGATTCATTGTATTTGGCGTTATAGATTCTTTTGAAAACATGTAGCTGCAGTGCTTGTCAATCAGACAACGCTCCTGTGTTCATTCTTGCTGTCAATTGCAGGAAAATGATCAATGAAAAGTTTATGATAAACCGCTGTGAGTTTCAATCAACTGCAGGCGCAGATTTGCACTCGGAGTCAGATTTTGAAACAACACATGATCATTAAGCACAGATGACTTTATGACAAACACAGCATAATATAAAGATGAACTGTTGCGGCGAGTTGAAAACCCATATGCTGGATTCAGTGAGCAGCGCACCTTTCCCCTGTGCTGCTGTGAAGGCTGTCAGATCAGTGTGTTTGTGTGTGTGTGTGTGTGTGTGTGTGTGTGTGTGTGTAGTGACAGCCCACACGCGGGCTCGTTATAATCCCTATGAATATTCTGTTCAAACTGAAAACAATGTTACATCAACAACACATGGCAAGCAACGTGTTGATAATAACAAATAATTATATTACATTACAAACAGCCCGACAAGTTGTTTAGCACGTGTGCATCGCTGCTGTTATGTTTACACATGTAATATTTTTCCTGAGAAAATTTAAAGCAAAATACACAATGACACTCAATCAAACATATCTATAATGATAAGGAACATTGTTACTTAGTGAGTTATTAACGCACAGCAACACCACATGAAGAAAAGACGGACTTTGAAGGAATAAACAATGTGAGGAGAGATCCATTATAATGCACTGGACAGGTCTAAACATGTTCCGCCCACGCATGCGCGAGTCAGGCAGTTCTGTATAATTACGTACTTTATCGGGTTAACGTTATCTGCCTAATTTAGACATCGTATCAGTAACGATAATCTTAAAAATAACTTTTAACGGCCGATAACGATATGGCAGCCGCTATATCGTGCATCCCTAATATACAGCAAGATAAATGGCGCCGTAAGTGTAAAAACAGTATTTTTGCTGTAATTGATTTACAGTAAGGTAATGGCGAACTGCTGCCAGTAAGTTACTGTAGATTTTACAAGACATTTTTAACAGTGCTTGATGGACTAATGGGCAGATTTTTCTGCTCTCACAGCTCCGCTCAAGAGCACATTTGTGCTTTATCAAGATTTCAGGGTTGAGAACATTTTCATGAATGTGTGGCCTTCAATTGTGGCTCAAAGTGTGTGGCTATGTGGTATTCAAGTACTTGTTTTGCAACGTATTCTTCCATACACCAAATCAAATCTGCAGTTCAAACAAATTGGTGATTATGTCTATGGAAACACATTATACTCTGTATTAAAATGCTTGTGGCTTGTTTGGAAGAGAGCTCTGAATGAAAATTGTCTTTCTAAGGCAGCGTGGATTGAAGACAAGTGTCCTCTAATTTTCCTCTTCTTTGAGAGCTTTGAGGGCGTATTGTTCATTTCTTTTTCTGTGTTCTTTTTATTTTTTTGGCTGGGGTTGACACAGTAAATATAAAGTGGCTTGAATTAAGAGGCAGCTGGGTGTTGGAAACCCTGTTTTGGAGGGGGCGCATATTTTTTGGTCCTAATTTGAGGACGTGGTGTGTTTTCAAAGTGCTTACAGAAGGCATATGAATGGTGGTTGTGTATGAAGGGGCGTGTTTAGGAGGAGGATTGTGTTTAAGTCAATTTAAATCAAAGTAAGTGAATTCCTTACTTA
The DNA here is from genome assembly GCF_052040795.2 of Danio rerio. Taxonomy (NCBI): domain Eukaryota; kingdom Metazoa; phylum Chordata; class Actinopteri; order Cypriniformes; family Danionidae; genus Danio; species Danio rerio. The sequence continues at coordinate 8,694,628 of NC_141030.1, read as the reverse complement.
AATCCCTGTTCAAACTGCGCATAATTCAGTAATAACTTGCTTCTTTGGAATTACTTTTCCACTGACGTCACAAACTCCTTTGCCTCCACCTACCTGACAAATATCCTCTGAGTGTTTACACCCTGGGCTTTTCTTTTTCTTTCTTTCTTCCTTTCTTTCTTTCTTTCTTTCTTTCTTTCTTTCTTTCTACATATATATAATATATAGGATTTTAAAATGTTCTAAAATAAGCTTCTCCTGCTCAGCAGGGCTGCATTTATTTAATCTAAAATACAAAACAAATTGTAAAATTGAAAATGTTTTTGCACAATAAAAAATTTTGTATTTTAAAAAATTAAAAGTATTTTATAATTTATTTTAATAATTTATTCTATATTATTATTATTTATTAATATTATTCTTGAATTATTATTATTATTATTATTATTATTATTAATTATATATATATATATATATATATATATATATATATATATATATATATATATATATATATATATATATATATACATGATTTATTTGCAATACAGTTTATAAAGTATTATTTACTGTCTTTTAGAAACTTTGTTTACCAAATAAAGTAGATCTAATTGGATTTGCATTGTAAACATTAAATAAAAGTTAAAAGTGTATTACTTTTTATTTTATGAAATAAGCTTTTAGTTATGATACTCTGACAATCATTCCGCATAAATCTGCAGATTTTAAACTAAATTCTCAGCAGAAATGGCAAAAAATGTCAGCAGATTCTGTCTGGCCCTACTAATAATTGATTCATAAGTGAACCAAAATATGGCAAAAATACAGTTTTTTTGCACAAATCATTGACTGAAACATTTTCATTTAAAATTGCACATTTAACCCAAGTTTAAAAAATAAAGAAATTTAGAGTATTGTAGAAAATATGTAGAATGTTTAAGATGGTAACATTGTCATTGGGTAGTCAATAAAATTTTTTAAAAATAAATAAAATGAGAAGTTAAAAATGTATTCATTTATTTTTTTTACTTTCTTGTTTTTTATGTATTTATTATTATTATTTTTTATTTTATTTATTATTATTATTATTGTTACATATTTTTTCATTCATTTATTTATTTTCGGCTTAGACCCTTTATTAATCTGGGGTCACCACAGCAGAATGATCCGCCAATTTATCCAGCATGTTTTTTACACAACGGATGCCCTTCCAGCTGCAACCCATCTCTGGGAAACTTCCATGGACACTCATTCACACTCATACACTACAGACAATTTGGCCTACCCAATTCACCTGTACTTTATGTCTTTGGACTGTGGGAAACCGGAGCACCCAGAGGAAACCCACACGAACCTACTGCCCCACTATTATTATTATTATTATTATTATTATTATTATTATTATTATTATTATTTTTATTTTTATTATTATGTATATGATTATGATTATTATGATGATGATTATTATTATTAATAATAATATGATGATGATGATTATTATTATTATTATTATTATTATGTATACATCTTGATGGATTTGCTCTTCAGTGTTTGGACTTTCAGCAGTGAAAACTAAATCACACTGAACTGAGCTAAACTGAATACAACTCTGAAAACTGGACTGACACAGTTTCACCTTGCTAAAAATTCTGTTAATCTGCTTTGACACAATTTACATAGTAAAAGCGCTATAGAAATAAACACAAATTGAATTGATTATAATTATTGTTAAACATACATATATATCTGCCTCTTTTTTTTATAAAATAATATTATGTCAGTTTCTGTATACATTTCTGCATTACAAAACATTTAATGTACAGATAATATGAACTGGACTAAACAGCAGACAAATCTCACTGAACTCTATCTCAAATGTTGCTTGATTTGTTCTTGAATGCTAAAGTTTGTCTTAAAAATTATGTAGATACATAACCTACAACAATTGTTTCGTAAAATTCTCCATCATCCGCATTCGAATACAGAATATCCTGTTTGTTATTGCGTGTACATTACATCCTCTAAGTCCATTTATTCACAAAAAAGCTACAGTGGTTTCTATTGCACCATCTGTCATTTGCAGCACTTTCCCGGGATGCTATTTTCTCAAACACATGGAATGCGAATCCTGTTTTGTTTTTAATTTATTAAAAAAAATTTTTCTATAAGGTTCATTATTTAACTTTCACTATTTTAGCTTAATTCACTAATTCCCTCTAAAATCTGGTATGTTTGTTTTTTTCTCATTAACGTCCTGTTTCCCCTGTAAAAGTGTCACAAACAGACATAAAAATGGCTTGTGAACAGTGTTTCATGTTGATTTTAAAAGCAGGCCATATGGTAGGTATGATCCGGGTCACACATGAAGAGATCCAGCTTAATTAAGGGGAATGAGAATCACCTGAGGCCCAGAAGGACATCAAAGAGTCCTTTCCCTCTCTCCACTGCGCAAACGCTTCCACATTCCCTGCTTTTTCATGTTATTTCCCTTCAGCCTGTGTTTTTCTGTGAACGCAACATGAGCAACACCTGGAATTGCTTTCTCTGGTGTCTTCCCTTTAATGCAGCAGTGAAACAGCATGCAGGCCTTGACTTGGCTTGTGCATTTGCTGCGGACTCTTATTTGGAGATCCCACCTTGCTAAATTAGACAGTTTTCTGTCTTCTGTCAGTGGTGAAGCCCATATAAATATATATATATACTATATCAACGATGGTTGAGACCAGGGCTTAATTCGTGCCAGAACACACTGGATCCGGATCTGGCACCTCCAAGATCTGCACTGGCACCTCATTTTACCGATCCGCCTCCTTCTCTTTACACTGTTCACAATCACTTTGTTCCGCGACTCCCCAACCCTCTTCACTTGAGTCCACTACCCCTCCGCTCCGCCTTGCTACCCCCCCCCCAAATTTCGTGTGCGACACCTCTACATCATCGGGTAGCCATTACCCCGATCTATTCGCAAATGAAGCACTGGTTATAACATAGGCTCATTCTGAAAACATATCCCTATGTACATTTCGCAAATTATGTAGCCAGAAGTACGTATGGGCTTAAGTCTGACTAAGAACTGTTCCATTAAGCGAGTAAGACAAAAACAGAAGGCAAAAAATAAAATAAACACATAAACAAACAGGGTGAGAATGTGGTCAAATCTGAAAACGTGGTGAAAATCAAAGGGCTTTTCTTTTTCTGAAATGCTTTTCAAAAAAAAAACCTTGGGTTTAGGGAAGGCAGGGGGTGGGTCAATTGGTGCTTTTTTAAACACTATCGGTTGGGTTTAGGAAAGGGTATAGGTGAGTGGGATATCGGTCAGTCAGTCAGTCAGTCAGTTCAGTCAGATGACAGCGGCCTTTGGTGGATTTACATGAGAAGAGCAGGCACGGATGGCACTCACGAGAGAAATTTGAGATCTTAAAAAGCATACACAGCAGCCGCTGGTGGATTTGGTAAAACAACTTTAGTTCTATATTCTGTTTCTCTATTATATTTAATAATTTATCATTAATATTTATATACAGTATTTGTTTGAATTTTTCTTGACCCTGAAATATACTTTATAATATTTAAAATGCATTAATTATATTGTGTAATGTATAAAAATGTTTTAAGAGGGCACCTATTTTACCCCTTTTTCTCGATTTAAGATAAGTCTTTTGTGTCTTCAGAATGTGTGTGTAAAGTTAAAGCTTCAAACACCCATCAGATTATTTATTATACCTTTTTAAGTCTGAAAAGCTTGAGCTGTTAAGACATTGTCTTTTGTTGCCTGTGCCTTTAATGCAAATGAGCTAGTTCTCCCCACCCATTGTTCCCGCGTGGGTGTCATAGCTGTAGCCTTTACATAGATAAACAGCAAAGTCACAGACAAGAATGAATCTCTCTTTTATTACAGTAAGAGCTTTCCCAAAGGTTATTTAATATATATGTTGTTGTGGAGTTAATTCAAGCCTTTCTGCAACGATGAGTGACCACAAGTCTATGAACTGGGAATGAAGCGTCTTCTTTTATATTTATACTGAAATGTCTTTATTACAAATATGCAGTGTTTTAAAAACTTTTTAAACTTGTAAAACTTATTCTTGATCACATTTGATGATGATTGATGATCACAGCGAGCTGAACAGATCTTTTAATCCCAATTGCTTTGTGCATGTCCTCTCTTTTTGATATGATTATATGCATTATTACAGAGACATGCTAATTTGTGGCTGTCAATCAGTTTGGTGGGTGGGGAAACTGCACTCCTACATCAAGTTGTGGTGGGCCTAAAAAACGGGAGGGATTTGGATCCTATTTTAACAACATGAAATTAAAAAAATCACTCTTTATATGACTGTGACTATGTCTTTATATCACTCCAATATGACTGTGGACACACTATACCTACACATAGTTCTGTCCAAACAGCATACAAAAGTTCATAAATCATAGGTGCCCTTTAAATTAAATATATTTTCGATTTCAAAAATATATATGTTATTAAGCCTCATCATCAACACAAAATATATTTAAAAAAATTATAAGCCAGAAAAAATATATATTTATAACTGAATGTTCAAAAAGAGCAGCAGATACAGGAATCATGAAAAAAACACCAGGCGTCGGGTGTAGAATAGACTCCCAATAAATTATTTTACACCAGTCGTTGTGATTCTGCGGTATTGCTCAGTTACACAATCCAACACATCCATTATTTATATAAGCACTGACAGTTTAAAGGAAAGCGGAGGATCAGGATTTGAGATCATTCTTTTATAAGAAGAATGTGAAGTTCTTTTATGTTTCTGGTTGTTTTATCTTGTCTTTGATGATGGGAGCTGTACTTTGCGGGGCTGTGGACTTGCAGCTGGTGCTGTCTGCTTTAATGAGAGACCCACAGGAAGCTCATGTCAGACGCTCCTGCCCCGTGGACACAGGAAGTGGTTTGATTAAGAGCGAACTTGCTGCAGTGAAAGGAGGGCTGTCGAGGGCTTCGCTTTATTTCCTTCTCTAGAAAGAGAGTCCAGATGTTGTCGATGATGCTCAGTTTCAGAAAAGAAGTGTATTTAATCCACTCTTTTAGACGTGTGGATTCATTCTGCCATGTATCATCCACTAACCTCCATCTTTATGTTTACTGCGTTATTTTCTCACTTTTGGTTCGGTCTTTCTGTAGTTATCGCATACTGGCCCTGAGCATGCGTCCATACCGCCACCATATTTGTACAGTGTTCTTAGGACAAATGTCATTCAACCGCAGTTAGTCAAGACCAAAGCCAATCTAAAGATGCCATACTTTTTCGCTGCGTAAGGTGTAGTAATGAGTGAACAGAGAGAACAAAGCATAAAGGCATAACATGTCATAGGTAATATCTCATTGTTTCTGATTTTGTGTTACGATATGTTATGCTCTACAAGTAACGTCATTGATGTAATAGCACTTACTGCGTTGACCATATGGCAAAGTGGCACATGCTTGCACTAAATACTAAGCGTAAGCTAGTTTTGTTAGTTTTGTTGAATAAAACCACCAAATAATGTAAATAAAATTTGACTCTAGTGCCAGAAGATTTTTTTATTTTCAGTTAACGTTAGTTTTTAAAGTGACTTATAAGAGTGCCTAATAACAGTGCCAGAGCCTGAAATTTGTATAGTATATATCTATGGCTCCTGATGGCCAGTCCACCACTGCAGTTTGGTACCACATTCATTTTTAAGAAGCGCTACCCTGTACAAAAGACTATAGAATACACAAGACGTGTCACACATATACTTTTAAATAGGGAAAAGTGTAACTGTCAATATGGCGAATGAAGCTCCGCCTTCTAGTACTGGAGCCAATCAATTCAATTCAATTTACATTTTTTTTTATTGCGCTTTTATAATATATTTCGTCACAAAGAAGCTTCACGTGGAAAATCGTAGTAAATAAAACAGTGTCAGTTCTCAGAGTTTGAGTTCAGTTCAGTTTAGCTCAGTTCAGTGTGGTTTAATAATCACTACTGAGAGTCCAAACACTGAAGAGCAAATCCATCGATGCGCAGCTCAACAGATCACGAACTTTGCAAGCCAGTGGCGACAGCGGCGAGGACAAAACTTGACCAATTGGCGAAAGTGAATAATTGAAAAACCTCGAGAGAGACCAGGCTCAATTGGGCATGACCATTTCTCCTATGGTCAAACGTCTTGTGCAGAGCTGTAGTCAAGGCGCCGGAGGCTGGAGAATGCTGGACCTCAGCGAAGACTCGTCTGTTCCTGGAGCATCACAGGAATCAATCTCATGCTCTCCACTCCTTCATGACCACCACAGCAGCTGCGCAAGATACGGCCTGGTCCAGGATTATAGAAACCTTGGGATCATTTCGTCGCTGGTCTTGGATCGAATCAGTGGCGCTGAATAGTCTGGTGGCGTCCACACTACGTTAAGCTATAACATCATTAGACGTTGAAATTTTGAGGTTTTTAGGGCGTTGGAAAGTAACCAAAGTGCAACATCTCTTCAACATTGGACATTGATGTCTGCCTGTAGTTTGGTTTTGATGTCACCAATTTTAATTTCCAAACAAAATACAATGTCCCACGACGTTGGGGTACAATGTCAATCTGACGTCATGTTGACATTGTCATGTCTGCTGTAGTGCCATCTTGTGGTTTTCTGGACACTAGTTATGTTTTGGTTTGTTCCTGCTTTGTAGTTCATGTGATCACTAATTGTTTCCAGCTGTCTGTCATTGTCTAATTATTGTTGCCTTTATAAGCCTTGTTATGTTGTGTTTAGTTTGCCTTTGGATTTTTGCTGGTTGCTCGTGCATCCTATTCACTCGATTCTGGTTTGTTTTGTCCGGCTCTTATCTGTACCTAGTCTGCTCACTGACTCATCGTTTTGGTTTGTTTGTTTGTTCACTTTGTTTCATGTTATGATCATATTTTTGAATTCCTGTTCTAACTTTGTTTGATACACTTTTGTTTATTGGGTTTTACTTTTGTCTCTGTTCGATTTTTGAACCTGGCCTGTCCCCTTATTTATTATTAAAACTTCTATTGCTGCACTTGGATATCTCTTGTATTTTGTAAGCCCATCGTGACAGACATCTTGTACCTGGTGGCGGGTTAGTGAAAAGGAAGAAATTGGACACCACAGAATCCTAATCAGATCTCACTCATTCTCTTCCTCACTATCCTTCAGTTTAGTGGTTGGTTTACCAAAGGGGAATGAACCGCCAATTACTCTGGTGTATGTTTTATGCCCTTCCAGCAGCAACCCAGCACTGGGAAACCAATCAAATGTGTACCTCACAAATATATGCCCTAGTAGCTGGTCCAGTTTGTCATAAAAAGGGGATTTCTTGTTTTTTACATTTATAATAGGATGACTTCAACAATTTCCATCGGTTATCTCTTTTGTGGTTATCTCTTTTGTGTGTTTTCTACTCTACACTACTTTAGTTTAGACTTTTTAATAACTAATAACCAAATAACTTTTTTATCTTAACTTTGAATAGGACTAAACAGTGTCCTTAAACTTAATTTTGATCTTCATGGTTCATGCTAACTCTGACAGAGATGTTTTTTTAAAGTGATAGTTCACCAAAAATAGGAAACTCTGTCATCATTTACTCAATCTTCACTCTCTTAATCATAGAAGTTACGCTCATCATAAAGAAGAGGAAGGAATATGTTTATCTTAAGTTGGTTAAAGACTGGTGTATTTATATATTAGACGTGTGAAAAACACAGGATACATCTCCAGGCTCGAGGGTCAGCAAAAGCCTCTGAAGGAAAAAATTGCAAATGGACAAAGAAAAAAACACTCACTTACTCACACACACACACCATTTCCTGACTGCACACCACAGCCAGATAGTATAACTGCAGCTGACTCTGCAGATCAGAGCTTGTGAAAGTAATTGAACTAATGTAAATGTGCCTGGTTCGCAAACCTGCCAGTCCTTGCACACATGCAGAGGCTTTTACTCTGATTAACATCTTTGAGGAAGTTGTCAGGAAGTTGTAAGAAAATAGTGACCTGAAACTGAAGGCATTAATAATAATAAAAAATGTTCAGTATGTAGGGCTAATTGTGTTTGTATATATTGAAGCCTTGTTTATTGAAGTCTATAACCAGCTTTAGGGTAATAGCTGTGTTTTGAGGAAGGTATCTGGTGTGTATAAAGTTGGGTAAATCAACTGTAACATGAATTCATATTAAAAAATCCTTATTTCTTATTTGGGTCTTTACTAAAACAGATATATCTAAAATAGATAGATTGGTATTTGTTTAAGGGCTATAAACAGCCAATTCAAATGTTATCACTCGATTGAATGGAAGTTATCAGTGATTATTAACTGATAGATATGGGCCAATAGGGGCCTTTAATCACTTAGGTCTGACAGTATATGTTTTTAAGTCATTGTATTTTTTAAATTTTTTTATTTGCTTGTTTATTTAACAGGGACACTTGACATTGCTATACAAATATAACCAATGTTGCGTACATAGGGCATATAGCATAAAGCTAATTTAAAGCCCTCGTCTATGGTTAAGGCTGATTTATACTTCTGCGTCAAACGCCGGCGTATGCTACAGCGCTGACGCATAGCCCTTCGCCGTGGCCATCGCCGTCACTGACGTGCACCTCTCAAAAAATGTAACTACACGTCGCAACGACGCGTAGCGTAAGCTCTGTGATTGGTCGGCTTGGTATCGCTGACGAGTCTGGGCGGGACCGAGAGCTGCGCGAATGGCGCGAGCGATTGTTTACAAGTGTGGAGTCCTGTGAAGGAGCTCCGGATGGAAAGTTTTGTTTTGTGTTTACCTCATAGTTAAAGTTGTTGCACGTCCGCCGGTTCCTGCCTCAAAATGAGCGAGTTTGAGTCACTTGTACATCCCGGAAGTGTTCAGGAAAAGCAAAAAAGCAGAGAAGAAACTCGACACAGAGGAACATTTACACCTCACTGCCAACTAGCGTTTCGGAAGTGTTAATGCAGACCGACAGAGACAGCGCGCAGAAGTATAAATGCACAGCCACGCGCGTTGCATGCGCCGTGGGTTACGCCGGTCACCTGACGCAGAAGTATAAATCAGGCTTTAGGCTTCACATTAAAAAGATTTAGAAATAAAAGAAACAATCAAGAATAAAACACAAAACAACTAACATGTATAGGGCCGGAGCAAGCTGAACTGCCGCTCTAGGCAAAGGACGATCATGCCGCCCTAAACCCGAAAGTAAAAACGAAAATGACCGGTTATCAAAGTGAAGAACCCTATTCTGCTGCCCTAGGCGCGGGTATAACTGCGGACGCGGGTGGTGTGCGGGAGATGTTCGGATGTCGCCCTCTCTATTCTGCCGCCCTAGGCGCGGATATAACTGTGGACGCAGGTGGTGTGTGAGGTGTTCGGATGCCGCCCTCTCTGCTGCCCTAGGCGCAAGTATAACTGCGGAAGCGGGTAGTGCGGATGGTGTTCGGATGTCACCCACTCTATTCTGCCGCCCTAGGCGCAGATATAACTGTGGAGTGCGGACGCAGGTAATGCGCGAGGTGTTTGGATGCCGCCCTAGGCGCGGGTATAACTGCGGTCGCAGGTGGTGCGGGAGGTGTTCAGATGCCGCCATCTCTATTCTGCCGCCCTAGGCGCAGATATAACTGCGGAGTGCGGACGCAGGTGGTGCGCAAGGTGTTCGGATGCCGCCCTCTCTGCCGCCCTAGGCGCGGGTATAACTGCGGTCGCGGGTGGTGCGGGAGGTGTTCAGATGCCGCCCTCTCTATTCTGCCGCCCAAAGGCGGCCGCCTAGGTTGCCTCTATGGACGCGCCGGCCCTGCATGTACAATATATGCAGAGTCACAAACATAAAATGCAAGTCATTCTGCATATAGAGAAATGTAAATGTGACCAACCTGAAAGAAATATACTTAATGTTCACATTGCTGTAAAGATTTCCACCATTCTTTCAGCTTTACAGAAAACTTGTAACTCATTAAACTAAGTTAATCATGTTCTAGCTTAATTTTATAAGTTAAGCAAGCTGTTTTATGTCAGATTAGAATAATGTAAGTTCAGTGGACTCATAAAGTTAATTTGATTCAGCTTAAAAATTAAAACCAACCAGGGTTTTTACAGTGTCGGCTCAGAATGCTGTTATGATCCTACCATGTGGTTAATCAGCTATAGATCACATGGCTGTGGGCTGAAATTAACGAGAATTATTTATATTTATTAAATTTCCCATTAATTATATTTAATTATTGTCTACGCCTACCCCAATCCTAAACTCAACCATCACAGTAATGTAAAAACAGATCTGGATCTGGAGTTTTTTTATTAGTATAGCTCAGGGGTCACCAATCCTGGTCCTGGAGGGCCGGTGTCCCTGCAGGGTTTAGCTCCATCTTGCCTCAACACACCTGCCTGGATGTTTCAAGTATACCCAGTAAGACCTTGATTAGCTTGTTCAGGTGTGTTTGATTAGGGTTGGAGCTAAAATCTGCAGGACGCCGGCTCTGCAGGAACAAGTTTGGTGACCACTGGTATAGCTGATTAACCATGTGGATGGATGTTAACAGCCTTCTGAGCCTACCAGTAAGGCCCCTACTGCTCATATCTATCAGCTAATAACCACTGATAACCCAATTCAGTCGAGTGATAACATTCGAAGAAGGTGCAGCTAAACTGTTTTCTAACCCTTTGACACTAGTTTGAGCAGATGATTACCGTCACTTAATGATCAGAGCGTACTTTTCCAGTACAATTTCAGTGGCCCATGTTTAACTGTCATTTTCAATGCCTTATCAATATCTTCATATCAATAAATATTTTGATTGACAGTGACAGTTCACATGATTTCTTTACAATAAAGCCATATCGGTGGCTCTGTGGCTCTGTGGTTAGCACTGTTGCTTCACAGCAAGAAGGTCGTCGGTTTGAGTCCCGACTGGGCCAGTTGGCGTTTCTGAGTGGAGTTTGCATGTTCTCCCTGTGTTCGCGTGGGTGTGCTCCGGTTTGCCCCACAGTCCAAAGACATGCACTTTAGGTGAATTGGGTAAATAAAAATTGGCCATATGCGAGACTGTATGGGTGTTTCCCAGTGCTGTGTTGCCTTTAAGCCTGTGATTATTATAAGTGACAAATCTCAGCATAATTGTACATCAGAGATTGACATCTATAGGAATAATGGTGACCTGTATCATTAAATATGTACTTATTATTGCACAGAGAAACAAACACTTGCACTAATACATTCATTGATTACTGGTGACCCTATAGAGGGTTTACAAAAAATAATTAGAAAACAGACATTCTTTAATCATTTAACTTATGTTTTATTGTTCATAATGAATACATTGAGAAATAACAATTATATTGATGTCAAAAAAGGGCCATCAGGTGTTTAAAAAGAGAATGCCTGGGTTACAAATGGTTAATCAAACCAAAAACCAAACCAACTCAACAAGTCCAAACTGATAAATGAAATATAGCTGGTCAGTCAGTCTGACTATCAACAGCTAAATATTAGCCTAATTTTATAACATAAGTTTTGGCAAAACTACAGAACAAGCCAACATCTAATAAAACAAATCAACATCACTTAACAGCAGCACTCTTTGTTTCAGAAGTGTTTCTGTTTCTCATTTGTTTAAGCTTATCGAGCCCCTCCTGTTTCCCCAGTGTTGCTCAGCCGTGTGCTTGGTCCGTGGTCTTGGCTCGGGTTTTGTATGGCATAAGCACAGCAGAGAGAATGAATCGCTGGCAGGCTCGTGCTGTGCTCGTCCTGGCGACTGTACAAGTGAGCTGGAAATGCATAACATGGTGCGAGGCGTCTTTTGCCCCAATTGATCACGTGTAAATTCTGACATGAGATGAGGAGAAATTAAAAGATATCTCCACCTTGAGAGACAGACAGTTGCTGCATCAGAATTATATCCACCTTTGTTTTCTAATAACAGTGCTGTCATATATAATATCTAATAGGTTGGTGAATTAGTAAATCTTGAATAAATGATTTAGTCAGTGAGTGAAAAAATGTATCAAATGAATCAATAAATTCGTCAGTTGGTGAATGAATGAATAAACAATCGAATGAATCATTAAGAGAGCAATAGAACGAAAGAATAAGACACTGAATTAATCATTCAGTGAGTGAATGAAGGAATAAGTGACTGTAAGAATCATTCAGTTATTGAAATAATGAATGAATATATGACTGAAGGAATGATTCAGTGAGTGAATGATTTAATGAGTGTCCGAATGAATGATTCAGTGAGTAAAAAAAAGAACAGATAACTGATTTAACTGACCAATGATTGATAAAATCAGTGAAAATGTGATTGATGAAATGATTCAGAGAGTAAATGATTTATTATTGAATGTCTGAATGAATCATTCAGGGAGTGAATGAATGAACAAGTAGGTAATTTAATGAATAAGATTTAATGAATCAGAATTAATGAATCAGAATGAAAGAATCATTCCGTAAGAAAAAGAAAAAACAAATATTATTAAATATAAAGAGGTTATTAAATGAATTGGTCATACTTTTTATTTACACACTTCTTATTCTCATTCATACAAACTGATGGTATTAATGAAACTCAATAAAAGCATTTTAACTCTATTTTATACAGACTTCATTTAGTGCTGGATTACAGTTTTCCTCAGTGGCTTTGGTGCATTTCTCACAACACTATTTACATTTGCACAACAGTTAATGCATTTTTCAAAACAATTAGTACAAACTGCAAGTTTATGACCTGCAAAAGTGTGTCACTTGCTTAAAATGGATAGCTCATTCCTATAAGTATTTATGTCAATGAAAGTGTCAGTGTCATCAAGATGAAAAGTCCTGACACCATTGTTTATGAACAAGATAGACTCAAGATAGACTCAGCTAATGAAATGAGTAGTTTTATATACCATGACTATTCAGCATTCACAAGTTTAGTTCATGTTGACTGACATGACATAAGCAAATGATAATGTTCGATTCGATTCCATTCACCTTTATTTGTATATCGCTTTTACAATGTAAACTGTGTCAAAGCAGCTTCACATAAAAGATCATGGTAAATTGAAATAGTGTAGTTCAGCTCACTAAACAGTTATGTTTAGCTCAGTTCAGTGTCGTTTAATAATCACTACTGAGAGTCCAAACACTGAAGAGCAAATCCATCGATGCGCAGCTCTACAGATCCCAACCATGGAATCTAGTGGCGACAGCGGCGAGTGGAAAAAAAAAAACTTCACCAATTGGTGAAAGTGAAGAGAAAAAAAACCTCGAGAGAACTAGACTCAGATGAGTATGACCATTTCTCCATTGGCCAAACTTCTTGTGCAGTGCTGCAGTCTAAGCACTGGGGGCTGGAAGCTGGGCCTCAGCGAAGACTCGTCTGTCCCTTGAGCATCATAAGAATCAGTCTCAAGCTCTCCACTCCACCATGACTATCACAGCAGCTGCTCAGGATACGGCCTGGTCCAGGATATGGAAACCTTGGGATCTTCTCGTCGCTGGTCTTGGATTGAATCAGTGGCACTGCGTGGTCTGAGGGCCTCGGGATGAGCATCCCCAGGTGGAAATAGAGAATAAAGAGAATAATTAGCGTAGCTTCTGTTCATACTGTATATAAATGAGATTAAGAAACCTGCCCGTGACGTCACTGGGGATTCCCACTATATAACGCTGACAGCAATGGCGTCTCTCTCTCTCTCATTCTACCTTGAAGTCTCTCGCCCTCCCTCAGCTTGGTGGTGGCTTGTGCTCAGGCGGTCTGGCTGGCGGTGCTCCGCAAGTCGATCACTCATCCGGATGCCGCTCCATTTAGTGTTTTGTTCCTGCTAATCTTTTTGATTCTTAGTTTGTAATGTGTTAACTAGTTTGTTTATTTTGATACTTTGTTTTGTAGCAGGTAGGGGTTTATTTTTCATAGTCACATTTTGTTATTTATTTAGTTTAGCGAAGGTAAGCAGTGGCCCGGAAGACTCACCTATTTTTATTCCTTTCACGGGAGTTAGGTAAGATCTGTCCGTTTAAAGCAGTATAGTCAGAGACCTGTTTACCTTAGCTGCCCTACCTGTCTACTTGATTTTTGTTAATGTTTTGTCTTTTGAAAACTTATGATTTATGGAAAAATAAAACGTATCGACGGAACGTCAATTTAACCATTGAACGTCTGTGTCTTCCATATGTTCGGCTCAAACCTTGATTGTTATTGTTATTCGAGCCAGTTTTGAGTTTGGGCCGTAACAAGCACCTTCATGTATCATATCACTAAGTGATGCACTAAGTGTATGCTTCACAAAAAAGATAGGTCTTTAATCTAGTTTTGAATTGGGAGAGTGTGTCTGAGCCTTGGATATTCTTTGGAAGGCTATTCCAGAGTTTAGGAGCCATAGATGAGAAAGCTCGACCTCCTTTACTATTTTGCTATTCTAGGTACTACCAGAAGCAATGAGTTTTAAGATCTTAAAGAGCGAGTTGGATTGTAGCGAAACAGAAGGTTGGTTAAATAAACAGGAGCTAGATTATTTAAAGCTTTATAGGTAAGAAGCAATATTTTAAATTCAATACAAAACATAACAGTCAGCCAGTGTAGGGAGGATCAAATTAGGGTGAAATGATCGTATTTTCTAGACCTGGTAAGAACTCTGGCAGCTGCATTTTGTACTAGCTGAAGTTTGTAAATAGAGGATGCTGGGCAGCCAGCAAACAGAACATTACAGTTGTCTAGCCTAGAAGTCATAAAAGCATGGACTAGCTTTTTTGCATCTAAGATGGATAGCATACTTAATAATTTAGCGATATTTCTGAGATGAAAGAAAGCAGTTTTTGTGCCTTGGGATATGTGATTTTCAAAAGTTAAATTGCTGTCTAATATGACACCCAGATCTTTTTTGGTAGAGCTAACGCTAACTTTGTATCCCTCCAATTGTAGGTCAACTTGTGGGATCTGCTGTGTACAGGATTTAGGCCCAATAGGTAATAATTCTGTTTTGTCTGAGTTTAAGAGAAGAAAATTGTTGGTCATCCAGTCTTTAACATCTTTAATGCAATCAGTTAGCTTAGACAGTTCAGACGTCTCATCAGGTTTAGTTGAAATATATAATTGAGTATCATCTGCATAGCAGTGAAAGCTGATCCCATGTCTTCTAATAATGCCTCCCAGGGGTAGCATGTATATTGTAAACAGCAAAGGGCCTAAACTGATCCTGTAGGCACCCCATACTTTACTGGGCTGACTTGTGAAGGCTGTCCATTAATATTCACAAACTGGTAACAGTCAGCTAGGTATGACTTAAGCCATTGTAGAGCCTGTCCCTGGACACCTGTAGACTTTAGGCGATTTATGAGGATATTGTAGTCAATGGTGTCAAATGCGGCACTAAGATCGAGTAAAACTAATAGCAAGATGCACTCTTGGTCAGCAGCTAAGAGTAAATTGTTGGTTATTTTCACTAATGCGGTTTCTGTACTGTGATGAGATACTTTGATAATGTTATAAAACAGCAGAGAGTTGTACAAAAGCAATTATTGCATGTCCTAAAGCATTTGCAATTAATTTGAAGGAATGAGAAACTGCTACTATGATGTGCACAAATGACTAATTGTTTTGAGAAATGCATTAAGTGTTGTGCCAATGTAAATAGTGTTATGAGAAATGCAACAAAGCCACTGAAAAAAATTGTAATATAACATAAAAAAATCAATTTACATCTCCTTTTCTGTTAAGCAATGTATCAACACTCCCTTATTCCAACTGACATTCGCAATTTCTTTTACTAGAAACTTTGAAAATCAGAAAGAAAATGAACCAGCCAGCAATTGAAAAAACTGAATGAGTCAGTGAGCAAGTAAATGAGGGTTTCAAAAGATTACGTAAATCAAAATATGACTTATTGGATGAATGAATAAATGAATTATAGAATGAATAGGTGAGTGAGTGAACTGATGGATAGTAGAGCGTTTGAATAATTGCGAGAGTCCATATTTGAGTGCCAGTCTCAGATAAATAGACATCCCCCTCCTCGTCGCTGGTGTGTGGCCAACTCTCCTTGATACAGTCCAGTATTCACCGCTAACATAACTAATCCTTTCATTAAATCAAGCCTCCCACTAACCCATAAAGAGCTAATTGTGTGGTGAGTCAGCTCACACACACTCTCGCACAAGCACTCGCACATATTCAGAGATTCCTACGTGTCTTTACACTCTTTTCATACCTTGTATCTTTTAACACCACAGCCTTCCCACTCGCTAACACAGTGTTCCTGTGTGTGCCCTTGATCACAGATGCACATGTGTTTGTGACCGGGTGCATATGTATTTTTTTTGCATGTGTGTACGTCTATGAATGCAGTGCCTCTAGAGTGTGTTTGCTCAGACTTACAGTGCGGCTGTTCTTCCCCCTGTGTGACTTGTCAGGCGTGTTCCCATTAGACTGCTTTTAACACACATCTCCGATTTTCACACATCAGTGACAGCACTGTTCTCTGGCTATGGGGGCATCCCAGAATGCTTTGCTTGGCTGCATGGGTCCTGAATTTATACCTTTCGGTCACTTTAAAACAAACACAGGGTGTTTGTAAACTAGATAGACTCACTTGAACCCTGTGCCCTCACCTCATCATAATGCAATACCTAAAAAATCTCTTTGCCTGCTTAATGGCATGATAGGGCAGCATGGTGGCGGAGTGGGTAGAGCAATTGCCTCACATCAAGCAGGTTGCTGGTTCGAGCCCTGGCAGGGTCAGTTTGTGTTTTTGCGTGGAGTTTGCATGTTCTCCCCATGTTCACATGGGTTTGCTCTGGGTGCTCCGGTTTCCCCTACAAGTCCAAAGACATGCGCTATAAGTGAGTTGAATAAGCTAAACTGGCCGTAGTGTTTGAGTGTGAATGAGGGTGTTTATGGGTGTTTCCCAGTATTGTGTTGCGGCCTGAAGGGCAAACGCTGCATAAAATATATGATGGACAAGTTGGCGGTTCATTCCGCTGTGGCGTCCCCTGATGAGTAAAGGGACTGAGCCAAAAAGAAATGAAGAAGTGAATAATGGCATGATAATGCTAAGCTAAACTGGAGCTGTGTGAATTTTTCTCAGTCATGTGTAGCAATCGCATGCATTTATAACAAACTGCTTAACTATGACTCGGTTGCACTCCCCATCGTCACAATATTGAAAAATGAACAGGCCTGAATTGGGACTGGATTTGGGAAAGTATCCAGGTGATGTGTAAGAATCCTGCCCATCAACTTACAGTATACACCAGAGATCACCACATTTTTTCCTGGAGGTCCGGTGTCCTGCAGATTTTAGCTCCAACCCTAATCAAATACACCTGACCAAGCTAATCAAGGTCTTACTAGGTATTGAAACACCCAGGCAGGTGTGTTGAGGCAAGTTGGAGCTAAACCCTGCAGGGCAACGGACCTCCAGGAACGAGACTGGTGACCCCTGGTGTACACTATAAACTGATCCACACTCACTGAAGGCTTATGCAACTCCGTATGTGCTTCACCAAATGGAGTGATTTCCTACCACTTTTTATACATTGTGTAATTCAAACTCTGTGGGGACATTTAAGCATATGTTTTTTGAATGTCCACCTTATCATTTTCAGATAAGGTCTTTCAAACTATCTCAGAATTGTGTGATATGTTTATTTCTAAATACCCCATTATCTGTTTATCGAGTGATTATGATCAAACTTAAACACTTTCCAACGTAGGATCCCACATAGCAAAATTTCTCTGGCCCAGCTCTGGCCCACACAATCAGGTTTTGCTTGGCCCACATGCTGCAGTGAATTACGGTACATGACTGGACCAAATCTGGCTTCCAGACAAGGGCCAAACACGGACCATATCTGGGCCAAGTCTCTGCCAAGTTAATAACTCATAACTGGGCCTGAACTGGGCCAGATAGGTTGGTGTGTCACGATTGCAATGAAATTGATAAACCCATGGAGTGATGCGCTTTAGGCACATGGGCACGCTTTTTCTCAAAGTGACCTGATTGGTAGAATTTTTTTTTCTTTACTCAAAAATGATTTTAGTGTATTTTTAATGTGGGTCAAGACTGGCCAAACTCGCATGGCCCACTTATCAAAATTTTAAATCTGGGCCAAATACTACGTTTTTCATCTGGCCCAAATCTTGTGTGCCGCCTTAAAGACGGTGCCACCTCTGCCAAACCCGGGCCATGTTTGGCCCACATGCTTCATGCCAGTGCCGGATGAATGCCTGCTGTGCAAGCTTTATGCCAAATCTGGGCCAGAATTCTTTGCTACTAGTGATATTTCATACTGCACTAACTGCAGCCAAGAATGTTAGATTTAAAATAAGGCATGAACAAGCATTTCCAGCGGACTAAATGTGGCTCATTGAACTAAGAAATATTGCACTGTTGGAACATTCTACAGCAAGAATTAACAGAGCTAAAGTCCAAACAATCAAAGCATGGTCTGATTTAATTTAGAAAATGTCCTATATTATAACTATATAACCTAAAGCATGCTGAAAGATAAATAATATTATATTGGAAGTGGATAAAGCTCACTTCTCACCCCTGAGCTTTTTTTTTTTTTTGTGTATAGTTATTTCTTTTCCATTTAATGCAAACCCTGGCTTGTATATAGTTGTTCCTAGCTATGTATGCTGGCTTTGTTCTGCAATAAATAAATAATCACAAAAAAAGAATTGATGTGCTGATTATCATATAAGGGGTGACACAGTGGCGCAGTGGATAGCGCTGTCGCCTCACAGCAAGAAGGTCACTGGTTCAAGTCGTAGCTGGGTCAGTTGGCATTTCTGTGTGAAGTTTGCCTGTTCTTCCCGTGTTCGCATGGGTTTCCTCCACGTGCTTCGGTTTCCCCCATAGGTCAAAGACATGCACTATAGGTGATTTGTGAAGACTAAATTGTCCATAGTGTATGTGTGTGAATGGGTGTGTATGGGTGTTCCCCAGTGATGGTTTGCAGCTGGAAGGGCATGCGCTGCATTCCGCTGTGGCGACCTTAGATTAATAAAGAAAAGAAAAGAAAATAAATGAATTATCATATAGGAGACCTTTTTTCCACCTACGAATCTGATCCTACAGAATGTAATCAATTTATTTCTCTTTTCTCCACCTTTTTCTAAAGATATCTGTCTGGATCCGAAGCAACAAATGATGAAACATGAAGAGAACTTATAGAGACCACCTAAAAAGCTCTTTTGGAAACAACCCCTTGGTCTTTTCAACAACATTGGACCGTTACACAAAGTTAAAAGGAACGAATGACAAATGAACAGCCTCCAAACTCCCCTTTATGGACCGCTGCCACGGACGTCTAATGGCTAAACCTTCCATGAATGGTTTTCTCTTTTGAGTCACTGGGAGCTCTGTAAAATGGAGGATCCATTCCAGACATTTTCTCAAGGGTCTGTCACGCTACCTCTGAGAAGAATGAGCAATTTTCACCAGATGGAGATACGCGCATGTTGCTACTGAACTGGCCCAATGGTTCATTTGTCTGGACGGAGAGCTAGAAGAGGAGGAAGTGGCCGTAACTTGACCCATGACAAAGTATGTGGATGAAGAGCCAGGCTGGAGTTTAAAGAGCCGGGGAAATGCGAATCGACAGTAAAGTTTCGAACAAAACTCGCTTTGTGGTGTGCACCTGGGAAATATGAGACTTTAGTCGACAGACACAACACAAACAGTTCATCTTCTTTTTAATCAAAGACGTACACTGGTGACTTCAGCCGTGGGTGGCCTGCTATTTGACCTTGTTTTGATGGTACAAAGAGATGCCTCTACATTACTGAACTGCGTCTTCCTACCTGTCTTGTTGCGGTTGCCAGTTGTGATGCTGCGCAGGGGTCTGCTGGCCTGGCTCTCGCGTCTGGGTGTATTGTTAGTGGTGGTTTGCTGTTGTCTTTCCCTCCTTTATGTCATCACATGCAGCCCCCATGCTGATGATCCCATGGCCGGGCAACCCCTGCCCAGGGCTGGAGGTATGGCGGCTTTGGCAGGAGGTCCAAGCAGGCCAGGTGGGGTGGGAGGTGCCCCTATTGGCCCTGCAGGACGGGAAGGGTTCCAGGCTCTGCTACAAGAGCGAGAAGAGCAGCATAGGCAGCATATAGCCAGCTTGAAGAAACAAATAGCTCAACTCAAAGAAGCTCTCCAGGAAAGGAGCGAACAGCTTAAGGGCATGCAGGACTCTTTGGAGAAGTCGACTGGGAAGGGCATGGGGGGAGACGTGGCTGAAGACCGCAGTCATAGTGACCTGCAACAGTTTCTACGCAGCCAGCTGAGCAGGGCAGAGGTGCACACTGGTGTGCGACTTCCCAGTGAGTATGCAGTGGTGCCTTTTGAGAGCTTCACCTTACAGCGCGTCTACCAGCTGGAAATGGGGCTGACTCGTCATCCCGAGGAGAAGCCGGTGAGGAAGGACCGCAGGGACGAGCTGGGAGAGGTGGTGGAGAGCGCACTGCATGCCCTCAATGCACCAAACCATGGTAGAGAAAAAACAAAAGCCAGTAAAGTCTACACGCCATCAGACTTTATAGAAGGTAAGAGTAACGGTTGTGCAGTTAACATGTGGGTGATTCTAGGATTGAGGGTACATTTTACATCTCATAGATATACTTATAATTTTTTCAACAAGTATATCCATTTATCTCTAAAATAACGTTTGTGTATTTAAGGATATTTTGCTTTAAAAATACTAACTTAAAAACTAGCACTATAAACTTCCACCTGAATCATACGTTCAGCTTCAGTTATCAAGAAATAATCATTTTAAGTTATTTAATGTTTACTCAACTAAGTTAAATAAAGATTTGCATGAAGTATCGGTTTTCTGTATTATTCGATACATTAATTTCAGTTTGTGTTGTTCGGGTCAACTCTGTTACATCTGTTATAAAAAAAGTCATAGCAATCCCTAAAGCACTGATATTTAGCATGTGAATTCCGCCAAGGGATGTCACTTCTTATGGCTGGAAACTCTGGAAGACATTGTGGAATGTCATTCATTTGGACAAAATGTTTAGGATACCTCGATAGTAGATTAATTGAATGTCGACTCTGTTACTGAGATATTTCAGTGGATTCTCATTCTTTTTGAAAAAGTAAAATAAAAACAAATAACATTTCTGTTTAGGACATGCCATGTGGCATCTGGTTTGAGGTTAGCATCTTGAGCTAAAGCACAAAATAGTGTTTGTGGTTTAAAAAATGAATAATAAGTTAAACAACAGTTAGTAACATAATCAAATGTTTCATATTAAGAATATTGCATTACTTTACATTATTAATTGATTCAGTTTACTGTAAATCTGTACTGTAAGTAAACCCCTTACAAATCTATCTTTTACATTCATATTTTTAATAGGAAGCTATACAATATTACATTCGTGCATATACCACAGGAAAACTTGCCAAGTCTCTGGACCATTGACAAATCCTAGATTTTAGTTTAACACTAGTCTGACATATTTCCAGAAAGTCTCTCAAAAGGATCTCTGAAGCAAGAGTTGCATGTTATGTTGTGATTCTTGTACCCTCAGAGCCAAATCAATACAAAGCAAAACAACAGAGCATCCTGTAGCAGCATGCTAACACGCTAAAGCCAGGATATCCTGAGATGACACCAGGAAATGAGCACAGCTGTATCGTGTTCAGAGCATTGTCATCGATGCCATTTCCTCCAGAGAGAAAGCAACACATCTCACTCACTGTTTGTGTTTATAGACTTTACAGGACATAAATAATTCATGTTGCTATGCGTCTTGTTTAGCACTTGAAAATGAGATGTTAGAAATGAGCTATGATGAAATGCGCATGTTCAAACTTTCAAGATAAATGCAATTACACTGATAGCTGTGCAGGAAACATGAGATGATACATGAACTAAACTCTTCCTGCTTAAAAGGCCAGCTTAGCTTTTTTCAGTTGTTTGGTGTATCTTTAAAAAGAAGTTCATTCCTTGTCAATTGGAATCTTCTCTGAGCTCTTTATCAGCTGTATAATTGAATAGGCCTACTCTGCTTCACACACCAACAATAGAGAGCTTGTGAAGAATTTAAAGAGAGCCAAGGCCAGGTCTTAGCCAGAGGCCCACTCTTACAACTCAGTGTCCAGACACAATGTCAATTTACCCAGCCGTCTTGTTAACACTGAGCAAGACTGAATAATGTTGGACATTCTAAAAATATTTGGTCTAAAGAAAAAACCTTGACCATTAGGCCTGGAACGATGCTTCAGCAAACAGTAATGTTTACAGAAAGCATATCTCTACTCTACACACAAAATAACTCTCTCACCCGGTCCCTCAAGGAATACATGCTGCTCTTGCATTATCCTGTGTCCGTTATCTCTGTTGGCTAACTGTACATAGTGCTCCTTTAACTGGAGCCATTTTGTGGTGACACAATCTGATTTGGAGATGGAAAGCGATACCAGCTAATGCCAAAAGTGCAGTTTTACCCAGAGCTAATGTTACCAATGTTCGGTAACTCACATGATCTTGTTGCGCAGAGAATTCCTGCATCTTATTTAACGTAGCTGTTCTGTGAGTGAGGTGGAGTAGACCCTGCGGGTCGCACTTTGATGTGTTTGCTGTTAGTAGCTTGTATTGATTCAAATGGCTTCCCTAATGGCCCTGCTTTTCCCATAAATGCATTTTATGTGTGGAATGGAGGCAAGAAGGACTGGACATCTTAATTATTCCTGCTTTCTTACAGAACACCCTAGCAACCACTTTCTTTTTTTAATTGAATATCTGAGCAACATGCCAAACACTACTCAGAGCACCATAGCAACATGCATATTGCTGTCATAAACACCCCTTATGGCACCCTAGCAACAACATGGCAACCACCCAAAATGCCCTAGAAATAGCAAAGCAACGTGTTAAATATCACTCATTTTTTTACAAACATCTATTAACACCCTAGCAACCACAAAGCAGCCACCCACAATACCCTGGAAACTGCATAATTGGAATACAATGCAATTGTGTATCATTGCCCTAACCTATCACAGCTCAAAACAACACCGTAACAACCACCCAAATGCATGTCATGACCTTAGCAACCACTCTCAAAACTTTTTAGCAACAACTTCAACAATTTGAACACATTTGAAACTGCATATCACTGCCCTAGCAACTATCAACAACAACCTAGAAACTGCATACCCAGGAAACATTTGAAATTGCATATCATCGTCCAATAGCAACTATCCACAACAACCTAGCAACTGCATAATCGGAAAACATTTGAAACTGTATATCATTGCCCTAGCAACTATCAACAACAGCCTAGAAACTGCATTATCAGAACACATTTGAAACTGTATATCATAGTCCTAGCAACTATCAACAACAGCCTAGAAACTGCATTATCAGAACACATTTGAAACTGTATATCATAGTCCTAGCAACTATCAACAACAACCTAGCAACTGCATACTCGGGACACATTTGAAATTGCATATCATTGTCCAATAGCAACTATCCACAACAACCTAGCAACTGCATAATCGGAAAACATTTGAAACTGCATATCACTGCCCTAGCAACTATCAACAACAACATCGAAACTGCATTATCAGAACACATTTGAAACCGTATATCATAGTCCTAGCAACTATCAACAACAACCTAGCAACTGTATACTCAGGAAACATTTGAAATTGCATATCATTGCCCTATAGCAACTGTCCACAACAACCTAGCAACTGCATAATCGGAAGACATTTAAAACTGCATATCATTGCCCTAGCAACTATCAACAACAACCTAGCAACTGCATAATCGGAAGACATTTAAAACTGCATATTATTGCCCTAGCAACTATCCTCAACTACCTAGCAACTGCATAATCGGAACACATTTGAAATTGCATATCATTGCCCTCGCAACTATTCTCAACAACCTTGCAACTGCATAATCAGGACACATTTGAAACTGCATATCATTGCACCAACAACCTCCCACAACAGCATAGCACCAGCATAACAACACCCTAGCAACCACCTACAGCATCCTGGAAACTGCATAACCAGAATGCATTAGCAACTGCAAATCACTACCCTAGCACCCATCCCTATCACGTTAGCAACCACATAGCAACAATCCATAACAATCTAGAAGTTTAACATATTAGAAACTCTATATATGACTGCCATAGCAACCACTCTCAACACTGTGGAGACTGCTAAGCAACAACCCAGAAAGTAAAATCAATACCCTGTGAAACTACATTAGAAACTGCATATTACTGTCCTAGCATCCACTTACATCACCCTGGCAACTGCACAGCATACACTAAAACACAATATAAACACCCTAGCAACCAAACAGCAACAATCCACAAGAAGAACTAGGGACTGTATATCATTGCCATAGCAACCATCCATATCACCCGAGCAACGCTATAGCAACAGTCCACAATACCCTAGAAACTGCATAACACATACGAATCTGTAAATAACTGCCATAGCAACCTCCCACAACACTGTAGAGACTGCTAAGCAGCAACCTAAAAACTAAATAAAACCACACACAATACCCTGTGAAACTGCATATCACTGTCCTAGCAACCACTTACATCACCCTGGCAACTACACAGCATCCACCAAAAACACTGCATGAACAAAACATGTTAGCAGCTGCACATCATTGCCCTTGCAACCAGACATAACAAACTGCATAGCATCACTCTAGCTACCTCCTATGTCATCCTGGAAACAGCATAACCAGAAGGTATTGGCAACTGCAATTCACTGCCCTAGCAATGATCCTCATTAGCAACCACACTATCCTAGCTACTGTTTACATTACCCTGGCAACTGCACAGCATCCACCAAATCACTCTGGAAACTGAATAATGAAAACATGTTAGCAACTGCACATCATTGCCCTAGGCACCCAACATAAATATATACACTAGATATCGCATAGGGACCCTGAGCATGTGTCAATAGCGCCGCCACATTGGTACAGTGCTCCCAGGACAAATGTCATTCAACCGCACTAGTCAAGACAGTGTTATTACGTGAAGATGCGGGACTTTAGCGCTGTCTACGGGTGTAGTAACGAGCAAACAAAGAAAACAAAGCACAAAGGCAGAACTTTTCATAGGTAATATTATGTTTTTTTTTCTGTTTTTGTATGTTCTGAACTTTTGTGCTAATCAGGTAACGTTATTGATGATAACAGTCACTTACTGCATTCACCATACGGCAAAGCAGCTCCAACTCGCACTAAACACTCGGCTTATGCTAGTTTTGTTGAATAAAATCAGCAAACAATGCAAAAGAAATATGACAACGAGATGCTGCGCTGCCAGAAACGTGTATTATTGCTGGCTAACGTTAGTGAAAGAGTTGTTCGGGGGATTCATTCACAAACGAATCGCTCCCTCCGTCAGTATGAGAAGTGAAAGCAGGAGAGGAGCTGTGTTTCAGGACACGATTAGATCAAATTTAAAAGGGAGGGTGGATAGTACATTTCCATACACACAAACACAAGCTTTTTGTCAGGAATGCCCGTGCGGTCACTGATCCATCAATGTAGAAAAGTGATGTAAAATTATAATTTTCATAATTAGAAAAAAAATTACATACTAACATCCAGGAAAACTCCCGATCACAGATATATGTGTATATCTCTGGATTTGCATGGCCACAGTCCTCCACTGTACCTTGGTCCCGCATTCATTTCAAAGGAGCGCTACCCTGTAGCAAGATGGTGGCGCTATTGACGCATTCCGTCCAATAGACTACAATAGGCCAGGCGACATCTAATGTATATATCTATGGGCACCCAACATAACATCACCTAGCAACCACTTACAGCATCCTGGAAACAGCATAACGCATTAGAACGCATCAACTCCATTTCACTGCCCTAGCAACCATCAACATCGCCCTAGCATCCACAATCCACAAGAACTAGAAAGTGTAAAACATATAAAAACTGTATTTCATTAAAATAGCAACCAACCACAACACCCTAGCAACCACTTTAAAGTTTTAAAAACAACTTAGAATGTCATATCAACTTTCCCACAAATTTATTTCAAATTAGATGCACATACCTCCCAGTGTAGATCATGACATAGTGTTCCCACTCTCTGCTACTAAAACTAATGAAGTATGAAGCTGTGAAGTATGATCTGAATGGGGATGTTTTGCGCAAAGCTTGTAAGTGTGAGTGTGTGTTTCTCGATAACAAAACTCATTGTGCCTTTAATGGCACTATGTAAAACATGAATATGGGACCTAAACAGTCTGCAGTTGATGTTTTATAGTTCAGATCTCTCTGGCTTTATTTGTATCAATTGGAGAAGCGTGAAAGTACAGAGTGTAAATCCAAGCATGACCACCTTCCAGATGCTTTTATTATAAGGGATGTTACCCAAACCTCAGACGGGCTGGTGCCTCTGCCATCTCAACATCTGTCCAAATGATTCTTCGGAAAGCCCTTATCATGACTCCACATCTTTAGATTCTGGATCTTTGATGAGAAATATGAGGCTTTTCAGTGCAATCTTTTGTTCGAGAGAGAAATCTGATGTCTTTCTGTTTCGTTTCAAGTCTCTTTGCTGTCGAGAAACAGCCGAAAGCCCCTTTTGTGCATTATAAATGGTCATATTTTGGTTTTGGGGGTCTCCAACAACAAGAACACTTTTATTGTCTTATAATATGGTCACCATGGAATTATAAGGTTTTATCTGCGTTCTGAATGATTTTGAGATTTTGAGCTTCAAAGTTTTTGCATTCCATGTAGCAAACACTGTGTGTGTAACAGTTCTGTTTCATGCATTAACATGACAGAGCCTACAGACCCTAAATTGGGGTAAACAGGGGTAATGCAAGTAGATCCTTCTGATTCTAAAAAGTCATTTCCCACTTGGAATTCTAAGGTTCTGTCTGGCAGATCATTAACTGAAGAATTACTTTTCAAGAAATACAATCAGTCTGCTTATTAATTTAATAAAAAAATAAATGTTGTAACAATATGGTAATGTTTGAGAAACTTCTTTTTTTTTTTTTTTTTTTGCTTTCTATAACATTTAATTGACGTTTTAGGATGAATATGTTTTCTTGTTCAAATTAAGAACACAAGGCTGTGCTAAATATTTTGTCCAGTGCAGCTGTTATTTAATGTAATTAACATAATTATGCACTTCATATAAATTATTGAATTATATTTATTGAATTACATGCCCCATGAATTCGTTTTTTAAATAATTAATCAATTTTATTAGTAAATTAATTAATTTTATGCATTGTCATGCTAAATTTAAAGAATTTAAACTTTAAAAGAAAACAGACAATGAGCAAATGAGTCTAATAAACACTGAAAAATGTTTTACTGTCTATATATACACACAAATAAACATATATTTCACATTTAATATATTAGATTTTTTTAATAACTGTTTCTTTTTCAACAATGTAAACGGTAGCATTTCATCTCAATGTGTAATGTGTATTTATATAGCGCATATTATTGTGTATGGCCCTACACCCAAAGCGCTTTACAATCATGAGGGGGGTCTCTCCACACCACCACCAGTGAGCAGCATCCACTTAGATGATGCGATGGCTGCCACAGGACAGCGGCGCCAGTGCGCTCACCACCAGCTATTAATGGAGTGGAGAGACAGTGATAGAGTCAATTTGGTGGATGGGGGTGATTGGGAGGCCATGATCGTAAGGGCCGATAGAGGGATTTTGGCCAGGACACCGGGGTTACACCCCTGCTCTTTCACGAGAAGTGATGGGATTTTTAATGACCACAGAGAGTCAGGACCTCGGTTTAACATCTCATCCGAAAGACGGCGCTCACTAACAGTGTAGTGTCCCCTTCACTTTTATGCTGTGTTCACACCAGACGCGGAACGCGCGGATAAATCGCGCTATTTGCGTGTAAACATTTGAGTTTACTCGCTTCATACGCGCGTCAAACCCCGCTTCATTCGCGTGTCAAATTCACATCAGAACAGACGCGGATTCGCGTGATGGGAAGGGCTTCTGTCTGCCCGAAGACTCTAGCTTCATAGCTAAATGGCTAACATGGATTTTATGACGAAAATAACAGTGTTTACGTGCTTTATGAAGACTGACAAACAGCGTCGATACGTTTAGGGTCGTGTCTGAGTCCACTACATACTTTCAGAGGTGTATCCAGCTCTGTGAGCTCATAAACTTCTCCAGACACTGAATCTGGATCACGGAGGCTTTCAGCGGTGCTTCTGACTGAGCCAAGCCCAGTTTGATGAACTGTTGTCGTTGAAGGCTAGAGGATTTTCCTCGGAACACCGACAACAGGTTCTACGTCACAATCACGCCCCCACAAGAGCAAGCTTCTGATTGGTTAACGCTGTGCAAATGTACGCTGAAGTTCAGATTCTCGAAATCGAGAGATTTGCGCGAAACGCTCGTTAAGCGCGTCATATGCGCAAAAACACTCAATTTGCCCCGGGCCATTCTGGATGTCTGTTCACACGTTTGCATTGACTTAACATGTAAATCACTTGCGCTTGACACGCGTTCTGCATCTGGTGTGAACGCAGCATTACAGGGGCATTAGGACTCAAGCATACCACAGGTTGAGCGCCCCCTGCAGGCCTCACTAACACCACTTCCAACCGCAACCTAGTTTTTCCCATGTGGTCTCCCATCCAGTTACTGACCAGGCTCAGCCCTGCTTAGCTTCAGTGAGTAACCGGTCTTGAGCTGCATGGAGAAATGGCTGTGGCAATGTCAAAGAGTGCTTCTAAATCATCATATCTTTTCAGTTTAGGTTTCTGCAAAATTTTAAGTGGTATGGCATTATTTAATGTGTTTTTTTTTTCTTTTCTCGTCTTTCCTGCTGTCAATGCAGCAGTTCAGCAAAATGACGAAGCGATTGTGTGTGGATTCAAAATGCAGATTGGTTCACAGAAAGAACCTTATAGAGCCCAGCTTGAGTTCGCCTTTGTTGACAAAACTTTTTTTGTTTGGTTTTTAATAAAAAATTCCTAAATAGTAAACAACTTATACAAAAACATCACATAATGTAAATGAGTAGTCATTTAATAAGATTATGTCAATAACTCAATTTTGACAAAAATATCTGATTGAGGGCGAAGCAGTGGCGCAGTAGGTAGTGCTGTCACCTCACACCAAGAAGGTCGCTGGGTCGTTGGTTCGAGCCTCGGCTCAGTTGGCGTTTCTGTTTGGAGTTTGCATGTTCTCCCTGCCTTCATCTGGGTTTCCTCCGGGTGCTCCGGTCTCCCCCACAGTCCAAAGACAAGTGGTACAGGTGAATTGGGTTGGCTAAATTGTCCATAGTGTGTGTGTGTGAATGTGTGTGTGGATGTTTCCCAGAGATGGGCTGTGGCTAGAAGGGCATCCGCTGCGTAAAAACTTGCTGGACAAGTTGGCGGTTCATTCCACTGTGGCGACCCCGAATTAATAAAGGAACTAAGCCAACAAGAAAATAAATGAATGAATAAATCTCTGATTAAACCTTATAATTCTAAAGTGACGATATGCATTTTTTTAACTAATTATCCTAACGACTCCCATATAATTTGTTCAGCGATTCATTTGTGATTACAAGGGATTACAAACTGCGCGAAGTGATTACAACTTATAACATACAATTAAATACATATTTTGGAAACTACAGAAAATGAGGCAAAAATTTTAATCACACTTATGTAAGCTGAGAAAATATTATATACTTTTCCTTCTATGCTAATGAAGGACTACTGAGACATTCCAAGCATGGGATGGGTCCTCCTGGTGAGGCAGAGTTCCTCAGAGCTCCAATACACATCTCTGCCATTTGCTTAGAGTAACCATGTGCTTTTCACCATACACAATTCATCTACTTGTGTTCTTCCTTCAGATAACTTTGTCATGTTTGGTGTCATTTGACAGTTTATGATTTCAGTGTTGTAGTGATGAAATCAACAGAGACATTGATTAATTGTATTTCAATCTACAATATATTTGCTGAGTCATGATCTGAGGAGAGTATGTTAATGTTCTTCTTCCCCACTTTATCTCCTCAACTTTGTTCTAATGTTTATCTGGTTTTGGGTGTTGGTTTTCACTCATGTTTGACAATGCTTTGCTCAGGGTATAATAGGCAAAGGTAACTGTTGATCGGGGAGAATGTCTTTTACTCTGCATCTCCCGCACATCAGTGCGTAGCCTCATATGCTAACATGAACTTGAAAGGTGAAACTGCGTTTGTTGCTCAGCAGTGCATATGTTACAGCTAATTTTTTTATACAGTACGTTAGTTTGTTACTACTGTCTGTATATTTAAACATGTAACTTAATAAACAACTTTGCCTGCTTTAAGACATAGAGATTCTTTTTCTTTATCAATAATGATAACAACTTTAATGGAGTCAGATTAATTACAATGGAGTCAGATAAATAATGAATTTAAACAACGCCATCCTTTAACTGCTTTCTGCTTCCGATTATTGGTTCAGAATAGCAGCGTAAGCTTCAAGCCTTGCACTTACTTGTTGTGATCCGGAGGAAGAAGAAACTGGTCCATATGAACTGTAACAGTTACTGACAAAGTCCCTGACAAAGTCCCATACTTAATAGTCTTTACTGCTTCTTCTATTAATAGCAAACGGCCGACAAATTCTGCATTGCAGTTTAAGTTAAGTTATCAAAACATCAGAAAAAAGACAGGAACAAACACAGCACATGGTTAAAAAAGAAAAAGGCTGTACTGTGGTATTGTTGTGAAAATTAACTTTATCCCTTAATTCCCTGCAGCTGAATCTCTATCTGTCAGTGATCGTCATTTTCGTGTCTTGATCACTGCCATGATCCCCTGTGCTCGGCTAGTGTCTGAAGGGAAAGGTGTGTTCACGTTTTACCGGATGCGGCTCTTTATATTTGGTGATGTACTGTATTAACATCGACGTGTTCAGGCAAAAGATACGAACCCAACTCGAATCATTTATTCCACTCTGAGTCGACTATTTCGTTAAAGAATCAATAGTTTTAAACACATGGTGATTTACATATGGTAGATTTAAACTTTAGCTGGATGTTTTCATTCACTCAGTGCTGTTACACTCTGCATTGAAGCTTGTTTTCAAAAACCACTTAATAGTTTGTTTTTATTTAAAAATTAGCTCATTTTATGTGGTCTTAATGAGTTTTAATTTGCTTGTATATTCCAATAGGAAAAAATATGGCAATAGTAAGTGTTATCCAAAGTTGTTGAATGCTTGTTTCTGATTAGCTGATGCACATGCTAAGTTGTGCAGTTATTTTCAGGGTAGCACATAGCTGAAATAGTTCCAAGCAGGTTTTGACTATTAGTTTTATATTTTATATTTCTTGCTAATTCTAGTGTTTTTGCAGCCTACAACAGGAAAAGAACCAAACCTGACAAAAAAAACAAGCTACTATGACAAACAATAGAGCACACATAAGAAACATTTCCTGTTTTTTATACCAAAATATGCTTTTTAATTCAAAGAAAGAATGTCTTTTTTTTCCCCTGCTGTATCTCCCATTCAAATGCACAAATTTTGCTCAAAAACAGATCCATTTATATGCACAGAAACATGCACGGCTTCATAAAGCAGATGTCTGTGTTTTATTATGCTGCCAAATAAATGCCTGAGGTGTCGATTTGAGCTGAGGGCATGAAAGCATTCTTTATATGAAGAAATCAATCGGCTACATAATAAATCAGTGAGCCTGTTGGTAACATAACTGTCTTTTGTAATTATTGTATAACCTGCTTACTGTACATGCACAGTCGTTTTTTTCTACAGTACTATTTGAACTGTAAAAGATCCTTTTCACATTTCCATGTTTCTCTGAAGCAGAAGTCATCGTAGCTGGGTAAACTAAGAGAGCTGTGCATAGCAGAGTATCACAATGTGATTTGGTCAAATAAGAAAGGGAAAAAAAACCCATCAAAGTGTTTTCATGACATTCAACAAATGTTTAAATATTCAGCTTGTTGGAATATCTATCTCTATTCCATGCGTGTTCAAGAGAAAAGGTCAGGAGAGGTTTTTCTTCAATGTCAAAAATCGTAACAATTTATTGGATACAAATGAATAATTCGATGACAGAGCTCTGGGTTACATTACCCCAATGCAATACAAGAATTACATTCAAGAGGTTCGCAACTAACATACATTTCCTGACTTCAGCATATATACACCACCGATCTTAACAGGTGGAGTTTTGGTGTAACGTCACTTGTCAGTCATTGTTCAGTCCTCCATTGACCGCACCTTCGACATACTTCCTCTTTTTCTATGAATTCTCAGCCCAACAACAAAGTATACATCTTTCTGTGTTCAGTTTTAACACCTCTCTTCAGACAGGAAGTTTCTGCAGAGCTGAATTTAATTTTGGACCCGCATCTATCTACTTCTGCAAAAATGTTAATTAGTATGCACAGCACTCACACACAACATTAGAAATTCAGTTAATATATGACCCTTACATGACCAATACAAATAATTGTTTGATTAAAAGAAAAGAGACAAAAAATAATAAAAAATGGTTCCTATTATTCAATAAGCTAGAAGACAAAACAATGTCAAATGTACTGTCCTGCCCATAGACACTTCATTAAAACACCTCACATAAGCAGTACCTAGTTTTTTGGTAACTTGATGCAAAGATCAAATATAATACAAAGTAAATGTTTAAAAGTGTACAAATATTTTAATTAAAAATCTAAATTTGTTAGGATTTAAGACGCTGATGACCATTAAAAACATCATCACTGTCTTTTGAAAAGTCTATTGCTTAGAGGAACGTAAAAAATTTTCACTATTTACAGGAGAAGCCTGTGATTTTATGGAAATCTGAATCCAGAATATCTGTGTTTTGTCTCACAAGCTGTGTTAAAATCCCCAACCAAATTACCTTTTGTTTTTTGGCAAACACCGAGGTCATGTGGTTATTTAATTGCTGTCCAAATCCACTTCTGAATTTCTAATGTACATCAATTTAAAAACTTGTTTTGTAAAGCCTTTTGGCCTCTGAAATGCACCATATGGTTGCACTTTGTGGCATCTTGTGCATTACTTTGCTGGACAGTTTGTGTCCGTATACTTTGTTCATCAATAGCACCTTTCACTCAGTGATACCAGTAAATATCCAGAACATTTCCGGACTTTATCTTTAAATTTAAAAAAGCGCTGTTCACACAGGCAGGGACGTTCCAGAATTTTTCCAGAAAAGACACACATCCATTCCAAAATACAGGTAAATTCATTAACCATAAATGGCCTCTAAACAGCTACGCTTATATTTGAAAACATAATAGGGATCTTTAATTGATGGTTTCACTTTTATTTAAAGATTTAGCATTCATGCAGCTGCTTTTGTCCCAGAGATATCCAAAGGCAGAAGCATGAACCGCAGCTAAATGTTTGCAAGCTTGACTACATTACAAATTCTGTGGATGGATAAGTATTGTGAACAACTTCAATTTAAACATAACATTGACCCCTTTCGCATGTCGAGATGTACGTATGTTTGTCGGTGCTAGCAGCCCGGAAGCACGAGCGCCACGCAGCTGAACGCAGGGCTTGCAGTAAACTCACAGCGGTTTATCATAAGCATTTTATCGATAATATTTTCCTCAGTTGAAACGTTATCTGACTAACATCTAGAAGGTAAATGTGTCTGCAAAAATATTCAAAGGTTTTTATTGTCATAAACAGCACGGATGTTAATGCGTCTGAATGTTCTGATTGGCTGGAGTAGAGTTTACCTTCTATGTTTACACAGAGCAGCATTTCAAAATATTACCTGTAATGTTACAACTTCTCTTACCGCAAAATTGCCGGATATCGATGAATTTACCGGTATTTTCAAAAAGAGCCTGTTTGTATGTACGAAAGCGGCTTTTTTCGTTCAAAATTAAATTTTTTGTTTTCATGTTGTTATGACAATTGCCCCAGCTATGATGCTTTGCCTTGTTGATATTTTTGTCTTAAACAATACCCCCATCCACCCCTACTCCTCCCCCACTTTCCTTTAATCCAGGGTGGCATGGTAGCTCAGTGGTTGGCACTGTTGCCTCACAGCAAGAACATCACCAGTTCAAGTTCCGGCTGGACCAGTCGGCGTTACTGTGTGGAGTTTACATGTTCTCCCTGTGCTGGTGTTGGTTTCCACCGGGTACTCTTGTTTTCTCCCACAATCCAAAGACATGCAGTATAAGGGAATTAAATAAACCAAATTTGCACCGTAAATGAGCATTTAGTACTAAGCTTCAAAGCACAAACTCTGATAATCAAAGAGCAGGCCAAAAGAATGAACTCAGGGCAGTTCTCGAGACCTACCTGAGGTCAGACTCTCCTCTCGCCCTACGAAACTGGAGGACTTGAGTATGTTCTGGGTAGGCATGGGATGATAACCGTTTCAAGGTATACCACGGTTTGAAAACATCAAGGTTTTAAACCCGTCACAATTTTCTGCAATATCGTTCCTTAGGTATGTGTGTATGTGAACGATTTTTTATTTACTTTTTTTTTTTTTTGCTTTTAGTTTTTTAGGACAACAATATCTCCAGCAGAAAATATATCCAAAGATGCTATGTTAAATTGCAAAAAAAAAAAAATATATATATATATATATATATATATATATATATATATATATATATATATATATATATAATAATCTCTTTTTGAAACAAATAAAGACAGCAGAAGTCAATAATTCATTTAGCCTGACATGTTTACTGTTCCAATATATCTTAAATGTTGCTCAAAATAAAATATACTGTTCAAAAGGTGAATTTTTAATTTTTTTTTATCCAGACATTTAAAACGAATACAGTATATCTTAAAGGAGCAATCACAATACAGTGAAACAGGAAATCGTGATATTTGTATCCAAGATTATCATACCATCAGAATTTTATACCGGCCCATACCTAGTTCTGAGCTCAGGGCTCTCTCCCAGGACAGCATGCCAAACATGCCTTATTATCAATCATCAGCTAAGTGTGAACTCTTCAAACCTAAGTCTTGTGTTATCCCCCAGTAATACTCCAGGGTTTTTCCAATGAGTATTTCAATATAGGGCTAAACAGTAATATTTATACCACAATGCATTCAGTTGGTGTACTGTACAGTATACCAATAGTTGTCTCCTTTTTGCCTTTTAAAATAAATTGCTCATAAACATCTGAGATAAAGAGCTATGAAATGCTGATTTCCTCTGTATTTTTGCATAAGGAGATTTGTGGTCTCAAGGTGTGTTTTTTTCCTTCATTCTCCTGTCTGTGCACAACTGTGTTTTTATCTTTGTTGTATTTGTCCTTGAGCTTGAAATCCTGCATTACTTTGTGTGTGTGTGTGTGTGTGTGTGTGTGTGTGTGTGTGTGTGTGTGTGTGTGTGTGTGTGTGTGTGTGTGTGTGTGTGCTGAAGAGAAAAGCTCTCCTTTTCTTCACTGTAGTTGATGTGTTTTCTTTATTGCAGGGCTTGCGCGCACTGAGAAGGACAAGGGCTCTCTCTATGAGTTGACCTTTCGTGGTGAACACAAACATGAGCTCCGCAGGCTGGTTCTGTTCAGACCCTTCGGCCCCCTTATGAAGGTAAAGAGCGAGTTGGTGGAGACGAGCCACATGCCCATTAACATTGTGCTGCCGCTGTCCCAGAGGGCCGACAAATTCAGACAGTTCATGCACAACTTCAGGTAACCGTTCTGCTTCTCTCTGTTA
The DNA here is from genome assembly GCF_052040795.2 of Danio rerio. Taxonomy (NCBI): domain Eukaryota; kingdom Metazoa; phylum Chordata; class Actinopteri; order Cypriniformes; family Danionidae; genus Danio; species Danio rerio. The sequence goes on along the minus strand of NC_141030.1, from coordinate 8,658,943 downwards.
TCTCATTCATTCTCTGCTCCTCATTCATCCATTCATTTTCCTTCAGCTTAGTATTTATTTATCAGGGGTCGCCCACAGCGAATAGAACCGCCAGCAACTCTAACATATGTTTTACACAACGGATGCCATTCCAACCGCTACCAAGTACCGAGAAAGTTATCATTCTCATCTTCCTAGAAATTATGTGGTTTGGGGTTGCAGTATTTTTTAAGAATTAAAGGCACAGATAATGTATTGTGAATTTGTGGTGTTAAATGTTTAAAACAAAAATATGAAAGAGAGCTTAATGTTGAGTATTAAATCAAATTAAATGACATTTTACATCAAAGATTAAAGTAATTAATTAAAAAAATATTAAAAATAAAGAGATATTTTAACTGTTTCAAGATTATTTTTCTAATTGACTCAGGGTAAAATAAATTTAAACTAAATATAAATTTAATTTGTCCAAGCATAATAGAAAATCCACCAAAGAATATAAAAGATTTTCAGCCACTTCAGACTTTATAAGACCTCATAATTATTCATTCTCTCATTCATTTTCTTTTCGTCTCTTTATTAATCCGGGGTCGCCACAGTGGAATGAATTACTAACTTATCCAGCATTTTTTATGCAGCAGATGCCCTTCCAGCCTCAACCCAACACTGGGAAACACCCATACACTCTTGCATTCACACACATACACTACAGACAATTGAGCTTATTCAATTCACCTGTACCATATGTCTTTGGAGTGTGGGGGAACCTGCAAACTTTACACAGAAATGCCAACTGAGGCTCAAACCAGCCACCTTCTTGCTGTAAGGCAATCTGTGGCGCTCTTCATAAATATAATGCAATATAGTTTTATTTTGTTTTTATTATAAATTTTATTTTTATTGTTTTATTTTTATTTTATTTTATTTTATTATTTTATTTTATTAATCACAGCACAAAATAATCCATCATAATTAAATAAAATTAACTTGTAACTAATTTAATTGTTACTTGAATGTTTATTGCTAGATAATAATAAAACAATAACAAAAACAAGATTTTGAACTAAAACCAAAACATCCCAAACCTCACTAATTTAATTTAATTTAATTTAATTTAATTTAATTTAATTTAATTTAATTTAATTTGATTTAATTTAATTTAATTTAATTTAATTTAATTTAATTTAATTTAATTTAATTTAATTTAATTTAATTTAATTCATTTTACAACTGTACTATACTCTCCGTTTTTTTTTTTTTTTCTATAACTTGATGCATAAATTTCCCACTGGATAAGTTGGCGGTTCATTCCGCTGTGGCGACCCCAGATTAATAAAGCGACTAAGCCGACAAGAAAATGAATGAATGAATGAATAAATTTCCTATTAACATCTACTATCTCATCATTTATCTGTAGTGTATTTTAGAACTCTTTAGATGTAATGTTTACTTATGGTTTATAGCTTGTTTATATTGTTATGCGCCCGGTCAGTACCGGGATGGGAGACCACATGGGAAAGCTAGATTGTTGCTGGAAGAGGTGTCAGTGAGGCCAGCAGGAGGTCCTCAACCTGTGGTCCGTGTAGGTCAGTCATGAACCCAGTATAGTGAAGGGGACTCTATACTGCTCAGTGAGCGCTGTCTTTTGGATGAGACGTTTAACCGAGGTCTGTCACAAAACAAATTCCTGGCAATTAAGCTCATTCTTATTCTGATTCTAGATAATAATAAAATCCCTAAAAGCAAGGTTTGAACTAACCTAAAACCTGACCTGAACTAACCTGAAACCTCATATAACCTGATATAAAGTCAATGCTAAAGAAAACAACTATTCCCTTAATAGATTTGAGTGCTATTTTGTACCCTCTTTGTGAAAACTACCAAACCAGTTTGTCTCAGTCACCCTCCACCTCCTATTTTACATCTAATTTCTGTTTTAATTAGTGCCTGCAAGCAGTGCTTAAAGAGTCTTATAATAGGCGTTGAGCAAACACTTTGACCTCATTCTGGTTTGGGAGGCTTGAGAGGACAAACAAGGGGATTGTGAGTTACATTCACATACAGAATGAGCTCAATCCCAGCAGCCCCATCAAACTAATGGGCTGTGGCATTAACATGATAGAGATGCATATAGAAGATAATGCTTGTAGTACACACAACACAAACACAGCACTTTTTTTTGTGCTGTGTGTGCACTTTTGCCACTCAGTCATGATAGAAATGAATCCAGTAGATATTATATTCATGTTTAGATGCCAAGTGATGAAGTGTGTTATGAACATATGTTCAACACAGTCTTACAGCAGTTTGTAGCATTTAGTAGCATTCATAGCAAACATAGCATTTACATTTGTGGTGTGTGTGCAGTTTTGCCACTCAGTCATGATAGATTAATCCAGTAGATATATTCTTTTTTTTTTTTTAAATCTTTTTATTGTTTTTAGCATAAGAAATAATCAACAACATAAACAGAACAAAAAACTACATAAAAAATAAATAAATAAAAATAAGGGGGGGTTACAAAGGCCATTTCAAAATATACAAATAGTCAGACACAACATAATACAACATCATCCAGAAAGCATAAGGAAATAAATAGAATTAAATATGAAACAAAAATAATTTACAGAGAAATGCATAGGCTCCACAATTCGACTTACTCCAGACCAATCTCACTTATAAAGAGTTACAAGTTAGCATTACTGATATAGAACATAATTGGGCTCCAGATTTTTAAAAATGTGTTTAGTTTGTTTGTCATCCCATATCGCATTTCCTCCATGGGCAACACGAAACTTAAGCTTCTAACCCAAATTTCGAAAACAGGCACATAATCTGACTTCCAATTTTGTAAAATTATTTTCTTTGCTAATATCATACACAAAGATACTGCCTGTGATATATATTTATCTCCTATTTCTGAGGTGTCTCCGAAAATGCCCAATTTTGGATCTGGTGACAGACTTATCCCGTATACTTCAGATATAAAATTAAAAATGCTCTGCCAAAATGAACTAATTTTATGGCATAACCAGAATGAGTGAGCCAGTGTACCTTCAGAGTTTTTACATTTGTTGCACAATGAGGAAGAATTTGGAAAAATCTTATTTAATTTCTAGTAGATATATTCTTGTTTAGACGCTAAGTTATGAAGTGTGCTATGAAAATATGTCCAAAGCAATCTTACAGCAATTCGTAGCATTTAGTAGCATTCATAGCATTCGTAGCAAACATAGCATTTAGTTTTGTGCTTTTAGTTTGTACGTTTTTGCCACTTAGTCATGATAGATGAATCCAGTAGATATTATTTTCATTCTTAGATGCCAAGTTATGAAGTGTGTAACGAAAATATGTTCAACACAGTCATACAGCATTTTGTAGCATTTAGTAGCATTCATAGCAAACATAGCCTTTAGTTTTGTGCTGTGTGTGCAGTTTTGCCACTCAGTCATGATAGAAATGAATCCAGTATTATACTCATGTTTAGATGCCAGTTTATGAAGTGTGTTATAAAATATGTTCAATGCAATCTTACAGTAATTTGTAGCATTTAGTAGCATTCATAGCATTTGTAGCACACAGCATTTAGTTTTGTGCCGTGTTTGCACTTTTGCCACTCAGTCATAACAGAAATGAATCCATTACATACTATATTCATGTTTAGATGCCAAGTTATGAAGTGTGTTATGAAAATATGCAATTTTTTTGCATAAAAGTGCAAAATAACGCAATCTTACAATAATTCATACTATTTAGTAGCATTTGTTGCAAACAGCATATCGTTTTGTGCTGTGTGTGCACATTTGCCACTAAGTCATGATAGATTAATCCAGTAGATATATTCTTGTTTAGACGCCAAGTTATGAAGTGTGTTATGAAAATATGTCCAAAGCAATCTTACTGCAATTTGTAGCATTTAGTAGCATTCATAGCATTCGTAACAAACATAGCATTTAGTTTTGTGCTGTGTTTGCACTTTTGCCACTCAGTCATAATAGAAATGAATCCATTACATACTATATTCGTGTTTAGATGCCAAGTTATGAAGTGTTATAAAAATATGCATTTTTTTTGGATAAAAAGTGCAAAATAATGCAATCTTACAATAATTCATAATATTTAGTAGCATTTGTTGCAAACAGCATATCGTTTTGTGCTGTGTGTGCACTTTTGCCACTCAGTCATGATAGATTAATCCAGTAGATATATTCTTGTTTAGACGCCAAGTTATGAAGTGTGTTATGAAAATATGTCCAAAGCAATCTTACAGCAATTCGTAGCATTTAGTAGCATTCATAGCATTCGTAGCAAACATAGCATTTAGTTTTGTGCTTTTAGTTTGTACGTTTTTGCCACTTAGTCATGATAGATGAATCCAGTAGATATTATTTTCATTCTTAGATGCCAAGTTATGAAGTGTGTAACGAAAATATGTTCAACACAGTCTTACTGCAATTTGTAGCATTTAGTAGCATTCATAGCAAACATTGCATTTAGTTTTGTGCTGTGTGTGCAGTTTTGCCACTCAGTCATGGTAGAAATGAATCCAGTATTATATTCATGTTTAGATGCCAGTTTATGAAGTTTGTTATAAAATATGTTCAATGCAATCTTACAGTAATTTGTAGCATTTAGTAGCATTCATAGCATTTGTAGCACACAGCATTTAGTTTTGTGCTGTGTTTGCACTTTTGCCACTCAGTCATAACAGAAATGAATCCATTACATACTATATTCATGTTTAGATGCCAAGTTATGAAGTGTGTTATGAAAATATGCTTTTTTTTTGCATAAAAAGTGCAAAATAACGCAATCTTACAATAATTCATAATATTTTGTAGCATTTGCTGCAAACAGCATATCGTTTTGTGCTGTGTGTGCACTTTTGCCACTCAGTCATGATAGATTAATCCAGTAGATATATTCTTGTTTAGACGCCAAGTTATGAAGTGTGTTATGAAAATATGTCCAAAGCAATCTTACAGCAATTCGTAGCATTTAGTAGCATTCATAGCAAACATAGCATTTAGTTTTGTGCTTTTAGTTTGTACGTTTTTGCCACTTAGTCACGATAGATGAATCCAGTAGATATTATTTTCATTCTTAGATGCCAAGTTATGAAGTGTGTAATGAAAATATGTTCAACACAGTCTTACAGCAATTTGTAGCATTTAGTAGCATTCATAGCAAACATTGCATTTAGTTTTGTGCTGTGTGTGCAGTTTTGCCACTCAGTCATGGTAGAAATGAATCCAGTATTATATTCATGTTTAGATGCCAGTTTATGAAGTGTGTTATAAAATATGTTCAATGCAATCTTACAGTAATTTGTAGCATTTAGTAGCATTCATAGCATTTGTAGCACACAGCATTTAGTTTTGTGCTGTGTTTGCACTTTTGCCACTCAGTCATAACAGAAATGAATCCATTACATACTATATTCATGTTTAGATGCCAAGTTATGAAGTGTGTTATGAAAATATGAAATTTTTTTGCATAAAAAGTGCAAAATAACGCAATCTTACAATAATTCAAACTATTTAGTAGCATTTGTTGCAAACAGCATATCGTTTTGTGCTGTGTGTGCACTTTTGCCACTCAGTCATGATAGATTAATCCAGTAGATATATTCTTGTTTAGACGCCAAGTTATGAAGTGTGTTATGAAAATATGTCCAAAGCAATCTTACTGCAATTTGTAGCATTTAGTAGCATTCATAGCATTCGTAGCAAACATAGCATTTAGTTTTGTGCTGTGTTTGCACTTTTGCCACTCAGTCATAATAGAAATGAATCCATTACATACTATATTCGTGTTTAGATGCCAAGTTATGAAGTGTTATAAAAATATGCATTTTTTTTGGATAAAAAGTGCAAAATAATGCAATCTAACAATAATTCATAATATTTAGTAGCATTTGTTGCAAACAGCATATCGTTTTGTGCTGTGTGTGCACATTTGCCACTCAGTCATGATAGATTAATCCAGTAGATATATTCTTGTTTAGACGCCAAGTTATGAAGTGTGTTATGAAAATATGTCCAAAGCAATCTTACAGCAATTCGTAGCATTCATAGCATTCGTAGCAAACATAGCATTTAGTTTTGTGCTTTTAGTTTGTACGTTTTTGCCACTTAGTCACGATAGATGAATCCAGTAGATATTATTTTCATTCTTAGATGCCAAGTTATGAAGTGTGTAATGAAAATATGTCCAACACAGTCTTACAGCAATTTGTAGCATTTAGTAGCATTCATAGCAAACATTGCATTTAGTTTTGTGCTGTGTGTGCAGTTTTGCCACTGAGTCATAATAGAAATGAATCCATTACATACTATATTCATGTTTAGATGCCAAGTTATGAAGTGTGTTATGAAAATATGCAATTTTTTTTGCATAAAAAGTGCAAAATAACGCAATCTTACAATAATTCGTACTATTTAGTAGCATTTGTTGCAAACAGCATATCGTTTTGTGCTGTGTGTGCACTTTTGCCACTCAGTCATGATAGATTAATCCAGTAGATATATTCTTGTTTAGACGCCAAGTTATGAAGTGTGTTATGAAAATATGTCCAAAGCAATCTTACTGCAATTCGTAGCATATAGTAGCATTCATAGCAAACATAGCATTTAGTTTTGTGCTTTTAGTTTGTACGTTTTTGCCACTTAGTCATGATAGATGAATCCAGTAGATATTATTTTCATTCTTAGATGCCAAGTTATGAAGTGTGTAATGAAAATATGTTCAACAGTCTTACTGCAATTTGTAGCATTTAGTAGCATTCATAGCAAACATTGCATTTAGTTTTGTGCTGTGTGTGCAGTTTTGCCACTGAGTCATGATATAAATGAATCCAATAGATATTTTATTCATGTTTAGATGAGTTATGAGGTGTGTTATGAAAATATCAACACAATCTTATCCCTGCTGAAAAGAAAATCCTGCTTAAATCAGCCTAAGCTAGTTAGCTGGTTTTAGCTGGTCGACCAGCCTGGTTTAAGAGGGGTTTTGACCAGGCTGGTTTCCAGCCATTTCCAGCCTGGTCTTAGCTATTCAGGCTGCGAGATGACTTTTTTATTTAGTGGCTGATTTGTATTCATTTGTGCGATGTCATTTGTACATTTTAGTCTGATTTGCTCATCAGTCATCACCTAATGAGGACTAGGGTTAGGGTGGGTTTTGTAAACACGTCTCCTTTTAAAATTTGCACATTTTTATGTGAATAAAATGGTATGAATTTGTACGAATTAGCCACTTTTTTAGACAAAACATAAAATAGTTACGGTTCCTCATGACAAAGCATGTCAAAGAGGCATTAAAAGTGTGACACATGACATACAATGACAATTTGCTGTTAATTTACTCACTTTCCGGTCATCCAATATACAGATGACTTTGTTTTCTTCAGTAGAACACTGAAAATTGTTTTTAGCTTAAACTGTGGTCTTGAATATTTACTTGACTAAATGGAAATGAGAAGCAGTCAACTGACAGTCAATCAGTAAGGGAAAGAATTAAGCTGTGGCTCCTGATTGATTCATTTAGGCCTTATGACGTAAAGTGATTACGCTGTTATTTATAAAATTATTCATTGAGCAGGACTTGCCTTCTGCAAATTCATTTTGTTTTGTCTGTATGTCTTTTTTTTTACTCTCATAGAGCCAGTAACCATTGGCTAGATTTTATATTCTTTAGATAAGTTTAAATCAATCTCCATAAACAGTTTTAAATGCTAATTTATTATTCCACAAAATACCCCTAGAATTAAAAGGTCCATAATTGACCATATTTGGATGAGTTGTAAATAATAATAAGCTCTGCTCTGACGTGCAGCTCTTATATAATCACACACACAGACACACAAACGCACAGCTTGATAAATGCTGAACCAAGGAAATATAATAATATTTAATTTGTCTAAACTATTTAAAAAATGAAGTGTATGCCTTTTTTAATCTTATTAACTTAATAGGTGGAAGTTTATTTTACCTACATGAAGTGAGGGAGCTCTCTAATATACACCCACGAGAAACGTTAACCTATTTTGCTCACAAGATTCTTTAGATATCATTGGAATTTGACAATTATTATTATCATCAATGTAGTAAACAATTATACTTTCAATTATTACTAAAATGTAAAAAATAGAATGAATATAAAATCTTTGTAACTTTTGTCTCTTTGGATCACTGATGTTGGAAATCTAGGTTTGAACCTTGCATTTAATGTGTTTTCAATAAATGCAAAAGAAAAATTATGTTTTTTGTTCTGACATGAAATTAAATCTGAACCAGTAGGCTGCAAATAAACCACACAATTCTCTTAAGCTCTTCAGAACTGAAGTCTAAACATCCAAATCTCTATTGTCTGTTGAGCATAAAGGACACAGATCTTGTTCAGCAGCGTCTCCAAACAGTTGGCACACTTCTGTCAGAATATGGCTGCTTCAGATCAGGAATTTCACACTAGGGCTTCAGTCTTTGTGTGTTACTCTTGTCGTGCCCCGCAGGGTCATCTCGTCTTGTCAAAATCTGAAACCATCTGTATCGGTACATGTGTCTCTCAAGGACAACACTCAATAGATTTGTTCCATCTTGGAGTTTTTTATTGCAATGCATTTTTGAATTTATAATATTCATATTTTGCTATCTACCTTTTAGACTTTTATTAAGTAATATTTTTAAATATATATATTTTTACTCTATATCAACTTAGGTACTTATTTTTGTACTGTATGTATGTTATTGAGTCTTCTAAGATGTACAAATACCATAATATGTTTGCAGATATTTAAGAAACATGCTATGTGAACATACTGTACTTGGTTATCTGAAAAACAATGCTAAAGAATTGCAGAATTGTGGTTCTGTCTAGCTTTTAGTGTAAGGCTCAATCGTCAGGAATACCTACTCCTGTTTGCCGTCAATCTGGCAAACTGTGTCTGTGAAATCATGTGAAAAAACACCTTTCTAATATTTAGAATTTGTATCGCAATACCTAGTTTCAATCTTAAATATTTCAACTTTAAAGAATAGGGTCTGTCTCCGGGCCCAAGACAGGGGTGTAACATGAAGAGGCGTAACTTGTAGTAAAGGTGTAACTTGAAGTTATGTAGACCCATGTGTCAAAACTATCTTGTCAGCAAGATGACGCTGTACCCATCACAATTATTAACATCTACACCTACTCCACACCTAAACCCAACCGTCACAGTTATTAAAGTCTATACCTACCACAACCCTAAACCCAACAACCACAGTTATTACGTCTCGCATGGTTCAAAAGGATCTTGATAACTGCAAGTTACGCCTTTAACGTACTACTTCATGTTATGCCTCTCTTTTGCAAACCGCAGACAGATACACTTGCCTTCAAAAGCCTTTGAAAATTTATAGGTAGTGCTGTCGCCTCACAGCAAGAAGGTCGCTGGTTCGAGCCTCGGCTAGTTCAGTTGGCGTTTCTGTGTGGAGTTTGCATGTTCTCCACGCGCTCGTGTGGGTTTCCTTTGGGTGCTCCAGTTTCCCCCACAGTCCAAAGACATACGGTACAGGTGAATTGGGTCGGCCAAATTGTCCGTAGTGTATGAGTGTGAATGAGTGTGTATGGATGTTTACCAGAGATTGGTTGCAGCTGTTAGGGCATCCGCTGCGTAAAACACAGGATATGCTGGATAAGTTGGCAGCTCATTCCGCTTCTCATCCCCGGATTAATAAAGGGACTAAGCAGAAAAAAATGAATATATATATATATATATATATATATATATATATATATATATATATATATATATATATATATATATATATATATATATATATATATTAGGGGTGTCATGATTTCGATTTTTAATCGAAATCGATCGAAATTTATGCTCAATTTCGATTATCGAATCAAAAAATAGAATCGTCGATGCTGCCACGCCCCCATGTCACGTCAGCTTGTCTTGCCAAGCGGGAAAAAACAGGCTTGTTGAAGTGCTTGTTGAACTGCAGAAGCAGGAGACTCGTCGACAGAGCTAAAATCCTCTCCTCTTTCAATGAAGTCACCGGTGTGTAAGCATTTTGGATTTCCAGTGAGTTATGTTGACAACGTCCGTGTTGTCGACAAAAAAAACACAGTTTTGCAAGCTCTGCTATGTACGTATTACGTACGGTTCGTCCGATAGACAACACCGGCATCGTGATCCTCCACCCGCCCCCGTTGCAAATCCGCTCGCGAAAAGTACACACTCAGGCCCTGTTTACACTGTCTTTGTTTTTAAATGGCATTTTAGAACGACAACGATTTGACATCGACAGTGGCGTGTAGCATTTCTGAGCAGCTCTCCTTCCTCTCTACCTCTGACACACACACACACACAGACTCACAGACACAGACGCACACACACAGCCGCTCGAGACAGCGGGTTCAGGCAGTCAGAGGATCAGTAGACTGCTTCAACCTTTCACTCACTTGTACTTAGTCGTTTTAGCGAACACCTCAGATACTGTTGGCTGGTTCCTGTTGATTGTGCGTCTTTTTTTACCGACGCCATTATAACGACACAGATCACTGCCTTTTCACGAGTCCCGCAGAAAAAGTGATTGACAGGTGGTAATTATGTGTGTATCTTGCCTTTATTCATTTACTGTATGATTTGTTTATGGGTAAAACAAAGACCATGCAGGTCAGGTAGTTTAAACGGTAGGCTACAAATAATTAATTGGTCATTAATTAATTAATTATTCATAATCGAAAATTGAATCGAGGATTTGGAAGATCGTGACACCCTTAATATATATATATATATATATATATATATATATATATATATATATATATATATATATATATATATATATATATATAGACATTTTTTATTGAGTCTCTTATTCAGCAGCAAAACATATTCAGCAGATGTACCTTGAAAAAAAAATAGCTGTATTAGAAAGAAGATCCCAGCAGTTGATTTAGTTTGAAGCATAGCGGGGCATTAATATCTCAGCTATGAATAATGAATTGGTTTTATTAAGAGCATGCCTTGGAACTATATATTTTGCACTCATTTCTCTTTTCTTAGTTTTCAGTCAATATAAATGTTTCACAAATGTTCATTTTGAGCTGGCACAGCAGGAGATTGTCCAGCTGAGCTCTGACCTTAGCGTGTGTGTTTGTTTTTCATGCTGTTCTTGTCTACAGAGAGGTGTGTGTGAAGCAAGATGGACGAGTGCACCTTACCGTGGTTTACTTTGGAAAGGACCAGATGAATGAGGTCAAAGGAACCTTAGAGAACACATCGAGGTATGGCACATTAATGTGTGTGTGTGTGTGTGTGTGTGTGTGTGTGTGTGTGTGTGTGTGTGTGTGTGTGTGTGTATGTGTGTGTGTGTGTGTGTGTGTATGTGTGTGTGTGTGTGTGTGTGTGTGTGTGTGTGTGTGTGTGTGTGTGTGTGTGTGTGTGTCTGTGCGCGTCTGTGGAAGTGTCTGTATCCACACAAATGAACTGATAAGGCTGAGGTTAAGACTGAGAAATTTACAGTTGAAGAAGAAGGAACCGGTGGGGTGTCATAAGTTCCTTTCAGTAAGCTCTTTCCCAATTCATAATGGGTTTTGGCCCAACTGTGGCTCTTTAAAGTGGTCAAGTGAGCACATTCTCTGCTACCAGAAAGTTTTTGTAGACAGAAAGCAGTTTTAACCAGCATAAACATTTCCTGTAATTTATAGATCAAGCAGGATTTCTAATGCCCATCTTCATGAATATATTAATATGCTGAACAAGTTGCATTAATACAAGATGATGACGATATACTAAGTAATAATCAGATGCACAGAGTCAGCATGAATGTTTAATGGCATACCGTATTTGCATATATTTGTAAGTAGTTAAAATATGTACAGGGTATATATTCAGACCCCCTAATAATCGTTTTACTTTGTTAGATTGCAGCCGATTGCTAAACTCATTTAAGTCAATTTTTTCTTCATTAATGAACACACAGCACCTCATATTGACAGAAAAACACAGAATTGTTGACAATTTTGCAGATTCATTAAAAGAGAAAAACTTAAATTATAATCAGCCGATTTATTGAATGCAGGGATTTTCAAATCAATTGATTTAAAAGGCACAATGTAAAGGGAAAGAGCATAAAAATCCTTTACTCCATGAAAAACCATTCATTATCTTACTTAGTCCATTCTCATTTGTATATATTTGTATGTGTGTCTGTGTTTATGAAGAGTTCAGATCAACAGTTAAGATGCAACCTCTAAGTCAGGGGAGGCCAACCCTGTTCCTGGAGAGCCACCTTCCTGCAGATTTCAGTTGCAACCCATATCAAACGCACCTGCCTGTAATTATCATGTGGTGTTCAGGTCCTAATTAATTGGTTCAGGTGTGTTTGATATGGGTAGCAACTGAAATCTGCAGGAAGGTGGCTCTCCAGGAACAGGGTTGGCCACCCCTGCTCTAAGTGCCTTAAAATTTTCTTCTAAAATTAAAATTTTTAGCCTACTATGTTTATTTTTAGTTTCATGTTAAAGGCAATGGAAATAATCTATTATTTGCCAAAAAAGTAAAATTACTAAATCTACACATACTGTAAGAGTCTGACAATATGCTAATTTTAGATGAAAATTTCAGGCAGTTGGTTTTTGCATCTGAACTCTTCATATCTTCCTGACCAAAGTCTTTTCACCTATCCAAGTTTTAGGAACAACAAATAATGACTTGACTACTGGGTGATCATTTGGTATCAGAAGTGGCTTAAATGAAAGGCAAAGACCTATAGATTACAGTTATTTTATCAAAATACAATATGATCATGCCTTGATTTTTTAATTATTCAATGATTTAATTAAGACAGTAAGGTCTGACTTTGATTAGACAAAAGTCTTGTCACTTAACAGAAATAATGTACAGTATAGAATACAAAGTCATGTTGCAGTGGAAAATGTATTAATATTGTGTATGACTTCCATGAGCTTGGACAACTGCATTCATACATCTCTTCAATAACTCAAATAACTTATTAATAAAGTTATCTAGAATGGCAAATACATCGTTCTTGCAGGACTCCAAAGATACTTTGGATTCATCTTCAGTGCCTCCTTCTTCATCTTAACCCAGATATGCTCAATACTGTTCATGTATGGTGACTGGGCTGGCCAATACTGGAGCACCTTGACCTTTTTTACTTTCAGAAACATTGATGTGGAGGCTGAAGTATGAGAAGGAGCACTATCCTTGAATTTTTGAAGAATTTGTCTTCTGTGGTTTGTAATGCAATGGGCAGCACAAATGTCTGGCTGTTGATGTTGCCATCCACTAGAGCTGTAAACCTCTCACGGTTCGGTTCGGTTACGATTATCATGCCATCGATTCGGTTCAATTCGATATTTCGGTGCTTTTCATACCCAGTTTTATACTTTCTTTACAGCAGCAGTTCTTGTATTAAAATGTATGAATATGTTTATATTTATATACTATTTGTAATATATATATGTATATACAATTTTGTCATTTAATACAGTCAGATTTATAAACTGTACCTTTAAACAACACGAGAATTTAGCAAATAATCTAAACAAATATAAATATCCAGCTCACTTTCTGATCCTTGTCTAGTTCTCTTACACCCCTTTGATTGGTCACACCCTCAACAAAAACGGTATAAAATACTAATAAGCGACTGATGTATGATAGACACGGTGGAGAAAACTCTGCAGACATGCGCTCGTTTCTGTATCCAGCAGTAACGCTGTAAAACAGCCGAGAGGAGAAGAAAAGTCACGCCAGCAGGTCAAATAGGCCACTGTGTGTGTGTGTGTGAGAGAGAGAGAGAGAGAGAGAGAGAGAGAGAAATGGAGTACTTACATTCTCTCGATTTCCGTGAAATTTTGCTGTCTATGTCAGTTAAAGACTGATCCAGCAAACATACACAGTGAAATTGTGCACAGTTTATGAGTTTTAAGCAGTTAGAGCATTGTAAATACTCGCACTCGCCTCCCTCGCGACAGAGCGCATATGAGGTAAATGACGTCAGTAATAACCGGTTATGATTATTACTGAACTGATACTGAATTGTCCGTGTCTGCATCGTGGTGCACCAAAGAAATTATTTATTTTGACACCCCTACCATCCACTCTGCAGATCGCTCGCAACCCTCCCCTTTTTTTCAACCCTACTTTTCACCAAACTTGACGGATCTCTGTGAGAATATTGGGTTCATGCGAGCTCCAATAGGTCTTATAAAGTATGTGTAATGATTGGGATGCAGTTCAACTGTTGCATTCTACCTTCTGCCACTTTTCCAAATGATCAACTAGAAGTCAAGTTATTACTTGTTTTTCTTACAACTGGGATCGACAACAAGACTTTTGTCAGGTTGTGTACAGTATATTTTCTAATAAATATATAACTAAATGCGTTAAATATATGGAAAAATATATAACTAAGGATATTGAATGTATGGCTATTGAATATATATTTAATTTAAAATATTTTACCTATGGTGACTGCAAGTAAGCAAGTGTAAGATAAGGATCTATAGTATGTGCAAATGCTATTTTAATTACACAAACAAAGCAGTGCAACACAGGAACTTATGAAAACAGCAGGAGAGACGGAAACCAATAAATTGACAGGAACTAAAAAATGAGGGCTATATTTACACACACACACACACGCTGAGAGAAAAAACAAGGACAATTAACTAATCAATAACCAAGGCAACCAAGGACAGATAACAAAACTGAACTCAGAGCACCAAAACACAAATTAAATGTGACATTACCAGCTATTAGGTCCTATTTGGCGGCATACAGAAAATAACTGTCCAAGTTTAGGGGATTTTGAGGGAGCTGGCAGAGAAGAAGGAAAAAACTCTAGTAAAGACAGAAGAAAAGACACCAGTGGAGCTTTTAGAGGATCAAAAAGAGGTCCAAACCACAAACATTGCTGGCTCAGAGGACTAAAGGCTGATTTATACTTCTGCGTCAAACGTCGGCGTATGCTACGGCGCTGACGCACAGCCCTTCGCCGTGGCCGTCGCCGTCACTGACGTGCACCTCTCAAAAAACGCAACGACGCGTAGCGTAAGCTCTGTGATTGGTCGGCTTAGTAGCGCTGACGAGTCTGGGCGGGACCGAGAGCCGCGCGAATGGCGCGGGCGATTGTTTACAATTGTGGAGTCCCGTGAAGGAGCTCCGGATGGAAAGTTTTGTTTTGTGTTTACCTCATAGTTAAAGTTGTTGCGCGTCCGCCGGTTCCTGCCTCAAAATGAGCAAGTTTGAGCCACTTGTACATCCCGGAAGTGTTCAGGAAAAGCAAAACAGCAGAGAAGAAACTCGACAGAGGAACATTTACACCTCACTGCCAACTAGCGTTTCGGAAGTGTAAATGCAGACCGACAGAGACAGCGCGCAGAAGTATAAATGCACAGCCACGCGCGTTGCATGCGCCGTGGGTTACGCCGGTCACCTGACGCAGAAGTTTAAATCAGGCTTAAGGTGTAACAGAAGCTTTTTAGATCCAAGGGTTAGATGACCATAGTGACCATTGTGAAGGAAAAGACCATAGTGAAGTTGACCATGAAGGCTCTGAATTAGTAGATGACCATCATGCTGCTGGAGACCCATGGTAAGCTAAGAGTGAGTGGTTGCAACATAGGTACATTCTGAAAGCGTACATTTCTGGAGATTGCAAATTATGTAGACAGAAGTACGTATGGCTGCATCTCGTCCTTAAAATTACGCTACGGGGCAGTAAGACGCCGTTCTTTTCACGCTACCAGCTGACCACTTACCTCCGTATGGACAGCTTTCCTGCTGTTACCAGTTTGTCCTTGATACGCAGAGAGAAGTTGACCATGACGTCGAGGTTCGAGTCCGGTGAAGAACGGTTCAACCAAAAAGACCAAGGAGATAATTATGATATTGAATTACATTTACTGATGAGTATTATTTGACAAAAGAATCTTTTAACAAAGCATAGGATTTCTTTGGTGAAGGCCCCGTCCATAGCTTGATTTCGAAGCTTTTAGATCCAGCTATGACTGCCGCGGACAAAGGCAGGGGCGGAGCCTACCCTCCTGGACAGGGCCAACTTGATTGTGGTGGGGAAGATGGTGGGTGAATGTCTGCATTGGTACATGCAACCAAATGATTGAAATGAAACTGACAGCTTTTATATTCCCTGTGTCTCTTGGCTATTGGTTGGAAATAATTGTAATGAGTGATGTACCATTAGGTCTTCCTGGTAGAACTAGCGCTTAAAGCTTCATTGCCAGTTGGCAGGTAATGGTAAATCAGAAGCCAAAAAAATCAAAATAAAAAAGTAAAGAACAAAGTGAAAATGTGGTAAAATCTGAAAATGTGGTAAAATTCAGGGGAGGGGTTTTCTTTTTCTGGACTGGTTTTTGAAACTGTCGGTTGAGTTTAGGGAAGTGGGTTGGTGCTGGTCAATGTGTGCTTTTGAAAACACTATTGGTTGAGTTTAGGGAAGGGTGAGGGTGGATCAGTCGATCAGTCAGTCAGTTGATAGCGGCCTCTGGTGGATTCACGAAAACAAAAACTGCAAAAAATGTAGCTCCTGGGACATATTTGGTGCTCTCCAGAAATGTATATAGAGGTACATTTTCAGAATGAGTCTGGCTTGTATTTGTTGGAGTCACAGTTCTAACATTCATTGTCAAACTATGTATTTGGTAGGTAAACTATCTGCTTCTGTTTTCTGTATGGCAATAAATATCTGGTAAAATGGTATTCAGACTCACATTAGTAAGATTTAACACTGAAAAAAGCATGTAATTAGCACCTGAGGAGATTATTTTCATTGTAGTTTCAGCAGTGGCGTTGCAATAATAGAAACTGTTTCTAAAAAAAAAAATAACACGGCACCGTCACAGATGGTCAGGACAAAAACAATTGTTTATATGGGAAAGAATACTTTTATTGCATGTTGTAGCATCGATTGTAATTTGGTTTGGACATGGTTTAAACTTTTAGGCTCAGCCTCTGAAGACCACGGTGAAAGTCAAAACATCAGAAGAACATACTGGTGGATCAGGAGGCTGAGAAGGAGTGAAATATATTATGAATATCTTTAAAATACAATTTATATTTCGATTTAATTGAACATTTACTTCTATATTTTACACTTACGTTGCTTATATTTGACTGAACACAGACAAATATTTCTTGACACTTTGTCATAATAAACCCGCTGGCACATAATAACCTCAGCTGCGCTCTCGTGATTACAGAATGGAGGTCAGTGAATCTGCACAGTTAGACTGCAGTTGGATTTGACCTCCAGCCAGCGTGAAAATAACAGGTCACTTCAGATGCTGCTCAGAGGCAGATGAAATCAACAGAGCAGTAGATTGCATGGAATTCAGCCAGGGTCATGCTGGAAACCTCCCTGCATTGCAGTGGATAAGATATCTCTCAATCCACAGGCAGAAAATGGCTTTTCTCTTTATGCAGAGACATTAAAATGTGAGTGGACAAAGTGGGTTTTCAGATCTGTCTTGCATGACCAGGTTGTTCCCACACACTGGGGTGCTTTGGAGAGGATTTGTTAGAGAAATGGCCTTGTACATTTCAGGATAGGGGAGGGCCAATAATCAGCTCAACTCCTATTCGTTCTGTGGGAATTTGCTGGCTTCTCTGTGCTCCAAAAATCAAGGTTATTATTATCTCTACTTTTGACTAAGTGGATTCTCCATAATTTTCTGAATATTAATTCCAGCTTATTCTGAGTGTTAACTGATAATTTTGGATATGCAGTAATTAAAATCCTTCACCTTAATAAGTCTTTATGACAGTTTTCCAATTAATTACCACAGAAAATACATAGTTTTTAGTTTTTTTATGGACTTGTTCATGTACACAGCTATTTTCACTTAAAAGCTGCTAGTGAAATGCATAATTAATTACAAAGAAAATAACAATTAACTCATAAAAATAACTGTGCAATTTTAAAGAATAAAAGATTACTTTGATTACTTTTTACTTGAGTAATCAAAATGTTGACTGTTTACTAAATGTTACTTCACAATTTATTTTTAACATGACTATCCATGTTAAATATCATATTATAATCACCAGCTTCATCAATCTTACAGATTAAAAAAGAAATGTCATTTTATTTTCCCAAATACTTGCGGATCTCGCAGATAAAAATGCACATTCTGAAGGAGAAAGCATTTGTAAATTTATTGCTGCAGTAGACATTGCATTCTATAACAAACAAGACAAATGATTGTAAATCCATGAATAAAACCCACTTGCAATGCCCTCAAGTTGACAATTTTCCACACATCATTTTTCTGATATATGCCCGAGCATGTTGGCAGAGAAAAATCACTGAACAGAGAAAAACTGCTCACATTTGCTATTAGCTTTACTTTGCACACACTCCAATACAGGGTCTGACAGTTGCTGCAGCTTTACGCTGCACTGGCCGACCGTTCATTTACATAAAGCTGAGCTTGACTTGACAGTCCCACTTTACGGAGAGTAAGTTTCACTTTTGTTGCCTTGAATCACTAACAACTCAGCATAAATGTGTCTTAATCACTGTCTGCACAGCAAAATAGGACGTTTCTTACTTCTAAAACTATTGTAAAACTTATTCACATTCACACTCATAGTTAACCCAGGGTTAAACATTCAGGTTAAGGCTGTTCATAAACTGATGTTTCACACAGTACACTCATAAACCCTACAACACAAGTGCTACATAAGCAAAACTAAAAGATGAGTTAACTGGTACTCATTCACACTCATAATTATCCCAGGGTTAACTTGCTCACGTTCACACATAATTATCCCAGGGTTATTTAATCTGTTTTAGTGTGTTCATAAACTGCCATTTCACACTGTACGTCCTAAAACCTACATGTACAAGAGCAAGGAAAATTAGCAAAACTGAAAATGGGGTTAACTTGCTCGCATTCACATTAGTTAACCCAGGGTTGAACATTCAGGTTAAGGCTGTTCATAAACTGATGTTTCACACAGTACACTCCTAAACCCTACAACACCCTACTAGTGCTACAAGAACAAAATGAAATTTGTAAAACTGAAACCTGAGTTAACTTGCTCATATTCACATTTATAAATATAGCAGGGTTAATTAATCAGTTTAAGTGTGTCTATAAACTTAATTTTACACTGTATAATCCTAAAATCTACATGTACAAGAACAAAGTAAATGAGCAAAACCAAAACTTGGGCTAACTTGCTCACATGTATAATTATCCCAGGGTTAACTTGCTTCCGTTCACACTCATAATTATTCCAGGGTTAATTAATCAGTTTGTGTTCATAAACTGACTTTTTACACTGTAAAATCCTAAAACCTACATGTACAAGAGCAAGGTAAATTAGTAAAACTGAAACTTGGGTTAACTTGCTCATGTTTAAACTCCTAATTAACTCAAGGTTAAATATTTAGGTTAAGGTTGTTCATAAACTAATGTTTCACACAGTACACCTCTAAACCTTACAATGTCCTACAGATACTACAAGAGCAAAATGAAATCTGCAAAACTGAAACCTGGGTTAACTTGCTCCTATTCACACTCATAATTATCCCAGGTTTAACTTGCTCCTATTCACACTCATAATTAACCCAGGGTTGAACATTCAGGTTAAGGCTGTTCATAAACTGATGTTTCACACAGTACACTCCTAAACCCTACAACACCCTACTAGTGCTAAAAGAACAAAATGAAATTTGTAAAACTGAAACCTGAGTTAACTTGCTCATATTCACATTTATAAATATACCAGGGTTAATTAATCAGTTTAAGTGTGTCTATAAACTTAATTTCACACGGTATAATCCTAAAACCTACATGTACAAGAACAAAGTAAATGAGCAAAACCAAAACTTGGGCTAACTTCCTCACATTCACACTCATAATTATCCCAGGGTTAACTTGCTTCCGTTCACACTCATAATTATCCCAGGGTTAATTAATCAGTTTGTGTTCATAAACTGACTTTTTACACTGTAAAATCCTAAAACCTACATGTACAAGAGCAAGATAAATTAGTAAAACTGAAACTTGGGTTAACTTGCTCATGTTTAAACTCCTAATTAACTCAAGGTTAAATATTTAGGTTAAGGTTGTTCATAAACTAATGTTTCACACAGTACACCTCTAAACCTTACAATGTCCTACAGATACTACAAGAGCAAAATGAAATCTGCAAAACTGAAACCTGGGTTAACTTGCTCCTATTCACATTTTACAAATATACCAGGGTTAATTAATCAGTTTAAGTGTGTCTATAAATTTAATTTCACACTGTATAATCCTAAAACCTACATGCACAGGAGCAAAGTAAATGAGCAAAACCAAAACTTGGGCTAACTTGCTCACATTCACACTTATAATTATCCCAGGGTTAATTAATCAGTTTGTGTTCATAAACTGACTTTTTACACTGTAAAATCCTAAAACCTACTTGTAAAAGATCAAGGTAAATTAGTAAAACTGAAACTTGGGTTAACTTGCTCATGTTTCAAGAGTTCACACTTAGCTGATGATTGGTAATAAGCTAGTTTGGCATGCTGTCCCAGGAGAGAGCCCCGAGCTCAAAAGATCCTCGAGCCCGGAGCTCCCTTCCGTTGCAGGGCGAGAGTGG
The DNA here is from genome assembly GCF_052040795.2 of Danio rerio. NCBI lineage: Eukaryota > Metazoa > Chordata > Actinopteri > Cypriniformes > Danionidae > Danio > Danio rerio. Next base: position 8,638,320 of record NC_141030.1, on the reverse strand, counting down.
AGTTTGACTCGGGTAGATCTTGAGGACCCCCCCCCCCCCCCAATTGTGCTGAATTGAATTTGGTGCTAATTTGGTTTAGTCAATTTACTTAGTCTCATGTTTTTGGGGGTGTGGGATGAAACCGGAGGACCCGGGGAAAACCCACGCAAGCACGGGGAGAACATGAACTCCGCACGAAAATGCTGACCGGTTGGGTGGATACCCGAGTCGGAGGCATTTTTTGCTGTGAGGCCGCAGTGCTAGCCACTGGGCCGCCGTGCTGCCCTGTAGAAAAGAGGAGGAGAAGGGGTGGAAGGGGGGATTCTTCAAAACGAAGATGACTAAAGGTAGGGTGTTTGGTTATTTATACTGGGTTAGGAATAGCCTGATTGGTGGTTCATTCATTAGCTTGGCTCGGGGCCAGCCGTGTCAATCATAAGCACGTGATCCTCTCGAAATTAGTTTATGAATAAACTTTACTTAAACTCCTAATTAACTCAAGGTTAAATATTTAGGTTAAGGTTTTTCATAAACTAATGTTTCACACAGTACACCTCTAAACCTTACAAGGTCCTACAGATACTACAAGAGCAAAATGAAATCTGCAAAACTGAAACCTGGGTTAACTTGCTCCTATTCACACTCATAATTATCCCAGGTTTAACTTGCTCCTATTTACTCTCACAAATATCCCAGGGATAAATAATCAGCTTAAATGTGTTTATAAACTGGCATTTCACATGTACAATTCTAAAACCTACGTACACAAAAGCAAGGAAAATTAGCAAAACTGAAACTCACGTGTCCCGTGCTCACGTTTAAACTCATAATTAACCCAGGG